>NW_020169851.1:245650-253236 GCF_002117355.1 Postia placenta MAD-698-R-SB12 | reverse complement strand
ATCGACAACACTGCGTCGGAGACGGCCGACGCCTCAGCTCGTCCGGCGTCGCAGAGAGGCGGAGGGAACGCGGGCTGCGCGCTCGAGGGCTGAAGGGATGGAGAGGACCTGGCGTCAGCCAGAGTGGGACGCGGAGCAAGGGAGAGCCGGCGGGCGGGCTGCGCGATTCGCTGACGAGCGGACACTATGGACGAAGGCCTGCGTGCACAGGACGCTAGATTCCGGGCGCACGCGATGTCTTTACAATAGGATGAGCGATCGATCGTAGGTTGCGCACGAGGCACTCTGAGGGAAAGCGCGAGACGAGGCGATCGCTATGTAAGCGGGCCACTACTATACCAGGTAGTAGGCGCATGAGTCACGTCGCACGGTCGATTGTGCAAAGTATCTGCGTTGGCCATCGCTATCGACACCACTGGACGGCCAATGCCTCAGCTCGATGGTGGGTCGCGCACGAGGCAGTTGATTGAGAGGAGACGTCGGGTGCGCACCCCCGGCATGTGATAGACGCCGCCGCGTGCGGGCGCTCCGAGCGGGACGGGCGCGGCTCTCTTGCTGGCTCTTCTCTTCTCTTCCTTGTCCCTTCGCTTGCGTCTGTGGCCATGGACGCCGTCACGCGTCGCCTCCCTGGGCGTCCGCCTCCTCAGATACACCGCCTGCCTCGTCTTCCTCGTCAACCTCCGCTCCTGGCCGCTCTCGTGGCACTGTGAGCGTCCCCGCATCCGCGCGTGCTCTCCGTCTCACCCGCTCTCTAGTTCGCGTGTTCAGCCCGCTCATCGCGCTGCGCCTCAGATTGCACCTCCTGCGCCTGCGCCTCCTCTTCAAGCCGCGCCATGTCAAGCAGCGCGCCAAGGCGCAGTGGCTCGCGGCGCTGTCGCCGGTGGGCAAGAGCCCATTCGATGTCACGGTAGCTTGGAAGGGCTGGGCGAGTGAGTCTTCCGTGTTCCCTCCGTTCTTCTGGCCATGCCCCACACCATCGCGACGCCCTTGGGGTCCGTTTGCCATATGTATCTTTGCTCTGAACCCGTGGCCCATGTGTGGCCCCAGCCGCGGCCCGCCTCGATATCTCCCTTTGCCGTTTGCAGCGGTCCCGCACGCGTCCCGATCTTCGAGCTGACTTGACCGCCCCCAGGCCCCGACGACTGCGACTACAACCTCCACCTGAGCAACTCCTGCTACGCCAAGGTGCGCACGTTGTCGTCCGTGTTCGGGCCCATACGGTGTACGACATGCTGACCCCGTCTGCAGAGCTTGGACTCGGCGCGCCTCGCGCACGTGCTGAAGTGTTTCCCTACATTCTTCCGCGCCGGAGGCTGGATGCCGCTCGGCGGTGAGTCTCCCTTCCTTCCCCCGCGCGCGCACGCTGACCGCTGAACTGCACACGCACAGGCACGCACTACACGTTCCTGCGCGAGATCCCGCTCCTCGCGCGCTACGAGATCCGTGTCCGCATCGTGTCCTGGGACAACAAATGGGTGCGCACCGTCTCCGCTGACCGTCTCCGCGCCGTCCTGACCGCGCCGCGCAGCTCTTCCTCGTCGCCCACTACGTCACCAAGTCCAAGCCCAGCAAAACGCAGAAGAGGGCGGCGAAGCAGCCCGTCGCGGAGCACCGCCTGCCGCCGACGCCCCCCGAGCACGACACGTGCGCACAGCAGGCCCCCGTGCCCCTCCTGCACACGCCCGCCACGGCCACGCCGCAGCCCGCGCACGCCACGCCCGATGCGCGATGCGGCTCTGTGCGGTAAAAGACCTGGTGGAGTCCCGTGAGCGTGCGAGAAGAGACCGTATGGAACTGAGGAGATGGGACAAGGCAAGGGGAATAGAGAGCGCTGGGAGAGGGGAGTAGAGAGCGCTGGGGAGTGGCGGGGAGTAAGGGCGCTTGTGGCGTACCAGGAACAGCAAGTCGCAACAAAATATATTCAAAGGCCTTGCTGGTATCCATACTCTCATCCGGTACCGTCTATGTCGCCCCGCCCATCGCTCGCGCACCGCCGTCCTGCCACCAGCCTCCATGTGCGCGCGGATCCCTGGTGCAGATAACGTCTGTACCGCCCGGTCAGCACGCTTCGCGCCAACTCGCTGGCGCATCGCAGGAGCACGCGCTGTCCCGGTCAGCATTGTCGCGCATCGGGGACAAGACGCTGCACTGCATCCTCCGAGTCCGCCCGGCCAGCAAGAGCGCAAACAACGGATGCTGATCGCGAGCACAGCGCCGCGCGTTGCCACTGTGCCCATTCGCATTCGCCCTCGCCGCTTGTAAACGCGGTCAGCATTCCGTGCGCGAGGATTTGTCACCATATCTCGATGCCCGCACACCGCGTCCAGTCAGCTCATCGCCTTCAATCGTCTCCGCGCGATGTTCTTGTGGACGTTGCGCCGGCAATGGTGTAATGTTCCCGCGCGACTCTGCAGTGCAGAAAATGTTTGTACCGCCCAGTCAGCATACTTTGCGGCAAGTCGCTGGCGCTGTCCCGGTCTGCGTCGTCGCGCATCGGACTGCAACATCCGAGTCCGCCAGGCCAGCAAGGGCGAAAACCACCACAAAGGATGCTGACCGGGCACGCAACTCCGCGCGTTGCCACTGCGCGTGTTCGCCCTTGCGCGAAGCGGTCCCATCCCGTGCACGAGGACTCACCACTGCGTCCGGAGACCTGGACATTGCACCGGGTCAATTCACCGCTTCGAACCGTCTCCGCGTGACGCTCTTGCGAGTGTTGCGCTCCCAACGGCACGTCACATGTTGTGCCCGCTTGGTCTTGCGTCCCGCTCACGCCCAACACACCCAGCGGGCCATTCCGGTCAGCGCGCGCTGCTTACTGCACTTCTGGAGGTTGCGTGGCGCCTGCAAGACTGCCGCTCAATGGTCAGTGCAACTGCAAAAAGGTATGCCCAAACTTACTATGACACCTTTGACACAGCCTGCGTCTGGCCCAGCCCAAATTGTAGCCACGCTGCCCAACAGTCCCGCGTCCGCATGCCGCGCTAATGTGTATTGCTTCCGGTTGCTCCAACGGCCCGTGTCCCCCGTATCGGTTGACCGTGTTCCCGGCTAATGTCCCGTAAGCACGACCAGTCCTATTATCTTACCAGCCAGCCAAGGTAAGGCGATCCGAATATCCTGGGTGCGTGCCTCGTAGTCACCTAAATAAGACTATTAGTATCCATTCAGCCGCACTATCCAGCTTTCCAACTCACCTCACCAAACACGATACGGTCGCCACGCTGTGCTGCACTGTGTCTTGCTTTGCGCGCAACACAAGCCCTAGATGCGGCCATCAATGCACGACCAGACGACAATCATCGTCAGCACCCCAGACAGTAAATCGGACATACAGTGAACTGACCACGTAGCTAGGACCGCAGCGGGATGAGCGGCATCCCGTGCTTGAGCACCCTGTTGTTGCAGGAAATCCATATGCTCCGCGCCACGCACGCCGTCTACAAATGGCCACGAATCAAGTGCATATAACATGCGGGCGGGCAGGCAGGCAGGTCATAAACAGAAAGGAATTCACTCTGCGCAGAAAAGTAGCAAAGCAATAATAAGGGAAGTAGCGGGGAAAATATCAGAATGAAATTACACATCATTTATGTATAGTCTCGGCTAGTGCAAATTTTCTGATGGGTTCTGCCCACATCTTATTGGATGCCTTCCCGCAGAGGTCTGGACGCGATTGTAGAATAGAATCAACTTCTAAATCTTCACAGCAACGCGGCTGATCTGGCTGACCTCGAACATGACTGTTGCCATGCAGTTAAACGTCAAAGAGTCTGGATTGTCACGTTTGCATCTGGAGGTTATCACTTATTGGCAATCTGATGCCTGCCCGCGCTGGCCCGGGGCGCCGGAGTGTGCTCCTGCTGTCGATGACGTCCCCGGGGATGTGGCTGCCGTGCTGGGTGAGGTGGCGTCCTCCGATGCTGAAGACGCTGAAGACAACACACCATGAGCCAGTGGTGTGCGGTCAATGACCGTGGTCAATGGTCATAGTCATTGATCGTTGACTTGCCATTGACCGTCAATGACCCTGGGACAGTCATGACTCCGAGGTAAGCCCGGGGTCCTCGGGCACAGTGGTGGTCGAGGTCACACTTCCTTTTGTGGTATTGTCGGAAGATCGTTATGCTGCATGCCCGGTGTCCATGCCTCATGATACTTAAGCTTTCATTTAGTACAGGCAGTGAGCTCATGGATCTCATATTCTGTCTGCCTCGCACAATGCTCATGTGCCAAGAAATGTCGCCCCTAGCCTAGCTACCTTGTGTATTTATAGTTGTTTCAATGAATCTATACACCACATTTGCCTTAATCCCCCTGTCGCGACTTGAGGTCAAGCGACAGGGGGAGATCTGAAAGCTGGGGGCGTCCGACTTAAATCTCACCGAAGCGATGGTGAGCAGCGCTCAAACCTAAGGCTAGGGACAAGAAAGTGTATTAGTTAGTAAAGTAAGAAATGATACAAATGGAGGCTTACTGACCTAGGGACAAGAGGTCGAAACTGAGGTCCCTAGGGCAGCAGAGGCCGGCTTATATACATGGGGAGATTAGGGCAGGCTGTGCGCGTTGGTCCGTGCGCAGCTGGTCCGTGCACAGCATGCCGACACGGCCCCGGGGGCCGGTGAGTCAGAGCGGCTGTGTCAGCGGAGCCCGAGCTGTGCTGTGCGCTGCCGCCCCATCTAATCTAATCGTACAGTAGATAGTGACGCGTCCATATCAGGCAGGTAGTACAGAGGTCGCGGGTTCGAGCCCGCGAAAAGGAAAAAATTAAAAAACGGCTAGGCGCCGTACCAAGTCGTGACATTACCCCCCCCTCAACGGCGCATGACCTCATGCGAGGTGCCCTTGCCCATCTCCCATCCGGAGCGGCAACGAGCTTCAGTCAGCGGCGAAGGCATTGGCTGGAAGTTGAGACCACCAAAGGTAGCAGCATTGAGGCGGCGAGGGGCGTTCGGGTTCTTCCGGTGGAAGTCGGCTATGAGAGCCGGCGCATTGGCAACGTTGCGCACCGGTTCCCATGACGTATGCGAATCGTCATAACCCTTCCACTTGACGAGGTACTGCAGCTGACGCCGGAAGATCCGCGAATCCTTGATCCGCTCAACCTCGTACTCCTCGTCGCCCTCAACCTCGATCGCAGGCGGCTCCTCCGGCTCCCGGCCCGGGATATCGCTACGCGTGTACTTGCTCAGCAAGGAGACATGGAATACTGGGTGCACCGGCACCGTCTTTGGCAGGACTAATTCATAATCCAAGTCTCCGAGCTTTCGCCGCACGGTGTAAGGTCCGAGGCGCTTGGGACTGAGCTTCTTGCTCGGCTGTTTCAGCTTAAGGTTCCGGGCATCAAGCCAGACCTTGTCCCCCGGCGCAAAGACCGGTGCCTCTTGCACGTGCTTATCGTAGTACACCTTCATGCGCTCGGCGGACAGCTCGAGCGCAGAGCGCGTATCGTCGCGAATCTCCTTCAGGATCTTGAGCCGATCGGCGGCCGCAGGCATCGCAGACATCGGATTGATCCGCACTTGGATCTCAGGATTGTACCCCTGATGCAGGAAGAAAGGGGAGTGCCCGGTCACGGAGTGAACTCGGTTGTTCAGCGCGAATTCCGCGAGCGGCAATTGCTTTGCCCAATCATCCTGCCTGTGGCTTGTGAAAGCACGCAGGTACTGCTCGATCTCCTGATTCCAGCGCTCAGTCTGGCCGTCTGTCTGAGGGTGGAACGCTGTAGACAGCGCCGGCTCGATCCCCAGTCCCTTGTACACCGCATGGAGATATTTCGAAGCGAACTGGGGTCCTCGGTCTGATATGACCTTGGCCGGGGCCCCATGATGCTTGAACACATCGCGGATGTACAGGTCTGCCGCACCTTCTGCCGTCAAGGTCTCATGACAGGCCGAGAAGTGGACCTGCTTGGTAAAGCGGTCGGCGGTGACCAGGATCGAGTCGAATCCATCAGACTTCGGCAAGCCGACGATCATATCGGTCGTGATGATCTGCCACGGGCGCTCGGGGATCTCGTTCGGCTTCAGCGGACCCTGGGGCTTGGCTGGGAATGTCTTGGTACGGTTGCACACGTCACAGGTGCTTACGTACTCATTAACGAATTTAGACATCCCAGGCCACCAGTAGTTCCGCGACACGAGTTCCAGGGTTTTGGCACGACCACCATGACCGGCGATCGGCGAGTCGTGGTGGATCTTAACGATATCCCGCCGGAGCTCCGCGTTCTTTGGGACGTACACGCACCCGCGGAACAGCAGGAGCCCTTGTTCGGCATTCCACTCCTCAAAACCCCTTTGCAGCCGGGGCGGCCCGAGGTCCTGCACCTTTTCGAGGGCCTCGGCCACCTCTCGATCCTTCTCCGAACATTCCCTGATGCGCTTTAGAAGTGACTGATCGGCCGTTACCGAAGCATGACCACGCCTGGCAGAGGCGATGTGGAAGCGTTCCGGTTTGAGGACCACCTGATCGGTGTTATTGTCCTCATCGCCGATCTGATGGTCTGATCGACGCGACAGGGCATCAGCCTTTCCATTGGACGTCCCGGCCTTGTGCGTGATGCGGAAGTCGAAGCGAGCTAGGAACAGCGACCATCGCGCTTGACGGCGCGTGAGATGCTGGGATGTACGCCAGTACTCGAGGTTCTTATGATCGGTCACGATCTCGAACTGATTGGGTAACCCCTCAAGGTAGTGGCGCCAATCGTCCAGCGCTTCAATGATCGCGAGCATCTCCTTATCGTAGATCTCGTAGTTCCGCTGTGCCGGATCCATCGCATGGGATCGGAAGGCAATAGGGTGCCATTTGCCATCATCCTGCTTCTGCATCAACACGCCGCCGGTGGCGTACCCCGAGGCATCGACTTCAATGCGCGTTTCCCGATTAGGGTCGTACAGCGCTAAGACTGGAGTCGTCGCGAAGAGCCGCTTGAGCTCATCGAAGGCGTGCTGCTCTTCCTCGCCCCAATGCCATGGGTCGTTCCCTGTGAGCCGGTCGAGTGGTCGCGAGATCTTAGCGAAGTCCTTAATGAAGCGGCGGTAGAAATTGGAGAACCCCCGGAACTTCTGAACGTCTTTTTTGTTCCGGGGCACCGGCCACTCATTGATTCCTTTCAGCTTCGCGGGATCCATCGCCACCTCATCGCCACCGAACACATAGCCAACGTAGTCGACCTTGGGAACATCCCATTCGCACTTCTCAGGCTTCAGGAACAGATCATTGTCCTGAAGGCGACGAAGAACCTCGCGTGTGACCTTCTCGTGCTCCTCCTTGTTGGTGGAGAAGATGAGTATGTCATCCAGGTATACGAGGATTTTGCCACCAACAATGAGATCGTGGAATATCTCGTTCATCATTGCCTGGAAGGTCGCAGGGGAATTGGTGAGACCGAAGAACATCACTAGGGGTTCGTACAGCCCCCGGTTAGTCACGAAGGCCGCCTTCCACTCATCACCGGCTTTGATCCGGACGTTATTGTATCCCCATCGGACATCGAACTTCGTGAAGAGCGTAGCGCCGCGGAGCTTATCCACCATTTCGGCGATCAACGGCAAGGGGTAACGGTTTTGACCGTGATTGCGTTCAAT
>NW_020169851.1:239491-244229 GCF_002117355.1 Postia placenta MAD-698-R-SB12 | reverse complement strand
GACTGTTGTGACTGTCCGCCGGGCGGACTTCTCGAGGAACGAGTGCTTGAGCGGCCTCTCGGCGGCGACGGCGGTGAAGTCGGTTGAGGAAGCCCGGAGGCGGGGTTACGTAAGACAGGGACTGAAGTCGAGGCGGTGACCGCTGACGACGAGCTGGCCCAAGAATGCGGCGGAGTGTCGCGGGGCTCGGTCTTGGGAGGCCTTTCCAGCCGCGGCCCCAGGGAGGGCTGGGGGATCGCTTGAGGGGTCGCTGAAGGCTGTGCGACTGCCTCAATTCCTCGAGGGAGATAGGGATCTCCTCGTGCTTGACCTGTACTGGCGACAGGTTGGGGAATGCGGGTGCCTGGTGAGGCAGGTCGGGATGGGACGGGAGTGACGTGGCGAGATGTAGATCTCGAGGTGCCAGCGTACCGGAGTGCAGGGCCGCGGGGGTGTTGGACCCGTCGGATTGGTACGAAGTGCCCTTCGTCAACAGTGATGGACCGTGGAGTGCGATTAGGGCACGGTTGCCGATCACAGATGAAGAAAGGAGGTCTGTCTTCGCTGCTCTTTGGGTTGTCACGAGAGACGTCGACCTGATCCTGGGTGTCGAAGGCGTGCTCAAGTCGAGAGCAGTCGAAGAATTCGTCAGCCACGTTGATGGGGGGAGGAAGGGGAGGTGCGCGTGCTACGAAAGGCCGTGCTAGCTAGCTTACACCTACGGCGCCCGAGGTAACACTAGGGTTCGCAGTTCACGTGGGGCCCAGTACTGCTTTTGGCTAGTATGCAGCAGGAACCTAAGCCACGCGTCCGTGAGGACAAGTACCGCCCACTGAAGTGCAGGTACTGAAGAGTTTGTCCCCTAAGTGGTGGCGATGTATAGTACGCTATCTAGGTATCGTAGGGTATAGTAAGGGTGCGCACCACCCAACCTATAGGAAGTGAATGTGAGTTTGTGAGAGTCCCGAGGGACGCCGGCAGCTGTGGAGAGTTTCGACCTAATGTCGCGACTTGAGGTCAAGCGACAGGGGGAGATCTGAAAGCTGGGGGCGTCCGACTTAAATCTCACCGAAGCGATGGTGAGCAGCGCTCAAACCTAAGGCTAGGGACAAGAAAGTGTATTAGTTAGTAAAGTAAGAAATGATACAAATGGAGGCTTACTGACCTAGGGACAAGAGGTCGAAACTGAGGTCCCTAGGGCAGCAGAGGCCGGCTTATATACATGGGGAGATTAGGGCAGGCTGTGCGCGTTGGTCCGTGCGCAGCTGGTCCGTGCACAGCATGCCGACGCGGCCCCGGGGGCCGGTGAGTCAGAGCGGCTGTGTCAGCGGAGCCCGAGCTGTGCTGTGCGCTGCCGCCCCATCTAATCTAATCGTACAGTAGATGGTGACGCGTCCATATCAGGCAGGT
Source organism: Postia placenta MAD-698-R-SB12 (assembly GCF_002117355.1). NCBI lineage: Eukaryota > Fungi > Basidiomycota > Agaricomycetes > Polyporales > Adustoporiaceae > Rhodonia > Rhodonia placenta. The sequence continues at coordinate 242,840 of NW_020169851.1, read as the reverse complement.
AGTACAGAGGTCGCGGGTTCGAGCCCGCGAAAAGGAAAAATTAAAAAACGGCTAGGCGCCGTACCAAGTCGTGACACCCCCCTTGCTGCCCCAATGTTGCGCTCCTCAGCGAATCGCAAATGGTATCGCGCATTCTTTTATGACCACCCATTACTATAGCAGAAAGACCCCACTGCATATAATAACAACAATGTCGCCGACAAGGCGAAGGTATGGTGCAGACTGTGCTATGCTATGCTATTCGAGTAGAAGAAGAGAAAACGCTCGACGCACAGCAGGTTTGTTGGAACAACGGTGCGAACGGCGCAGGGCGCGTTTGTCCATGGGCGTAGCGATGCCCGTAAGGGACAATCGCGTGCGGTACATACATCGCGCGCGGTCGTTATATACTACGATAGGGGCGTCCAGCCCCCGGCTACTCGCGCGCCCGAGCTTTCGAGCTCGTTCCTGACCACGCGGGTCAGCGTGTTTCAACAAGAATCACTAAAATGTATCTATATATCGCGTATTGTCGTCAAACACAGCCCGACGACGGGACACCACTCGAGCGCCAATTGGCGGTGAGACACTGAGATCACTGCCCATTACCCAAAGTGGCAAAGGCACGAGACCGTGGGTAAAGTCAACGGACCGTGGGTAGAGTCACGGTCATGCAAGTCATTTCCCATCAATAGTCAATGACTATGGCAAGTCATTGACTAGTCATTGACTCGCACATCACTGCCATGAGCTGCGCCCGCTGCACGGCGGGGCATCGCTCGGCCCATCGCGCCCACCCCCCTCCTCCTCTTCTCCGACCACTTCTGCGTGCACCGAGGGCGCTGTTCCGCCTGGGGCCCTTGGTAGAAGATGACGGGTTGCCGGCTCAGGAGGAGCCTGGCTGTCTTTTCTCTCGCTCTCTTTCTCTCTCACGCGGTTTTTGCGCGTCTCGGACAGTGTGATCGCACCTTGCCCTCCATGCAGCCCCATGCCTTGCTTTCGCACCCGTACATTACTACATCACTCTACTATATGACCCCATAGACACCACGCACAACAGGGGCGACACCGCCCGCGTTTCGCGGGCCGGAGCCCGCCGCATCTTAGCACTATATGTTTGCTTGTTGCGGGATATAAATTCAGAATTCATCACCATCATATTGGCAACCTGATGGTAACGATGCCAACCCCCGTCACACCGTGCACGTCGAGTGGGCCCCAGGGCACCACAGTATCGCAGGTAATGAGCTTGCTGATCACTTTGCAAAGGAGGCTACCGAGTGCGCCGCCCCCCACCAGCATGCGTTCCGAGCGGGTGCCCTGCGAGAGGCGTGGGAGCGCGCAATCCGGGAGTGGACGCCAGTGGGGCCTGCCGGTCGCTTTGCGACTGCGAACCGTCTCCTGCTGCAAGACCGGCTGCGAAAACACTTCCGCCAGTTGAAGAGCGAGGTGTTTGGGCACGTCACCCAGTGCCGCACCAGGCACTGCTTCACCGGCGAGTACTATTGCTTCTTTTTCTACGCTGAACCCAATGACTGCAGCCCGCATAGACAGACGCGGGCCCACATTCGCCAAGACTGCCTGCGGTACGTGCCCCACTGGCACATCCTCCGCGGCGTCAGCACAACCATCGACTTACCCACCATCTTGGGGACTGAAAAGGGTATTGCTGCGCTGGCGGTGTTCATTGCGCACAGTGGCACCTTCACAAAGTCAGGGGCTCCTAGGCCTGCGCAACCGGTGGTGAGGATCGAGGAGCTGGAGGAGGCTCCCGCGGCTGATGACGACCCAGTGGAAGCGGCCGGTGTGGTCGGCGAGGTGCCGTCATATGCCTAGCAAGCAAGGTGAGCTGGCCACATCATCCCTGGTCTTGATGCCAGACACTGTTATGTACCACATTACTCAGGCTCTCTACAAAGAGATCCATCATGCTGCCGTGATTGGATAACACCATCTACAGACAAACCATCACTGTACTAGCACACAGTGTCATTACGGACATCGAATATGGCTGGCTCATCTTGATAGCACCGCACAAATGAGCGCGCGAGCGTCGAGCATCGAGGCGTGCCGGTGGTGGGAAGACAAGGCGACGCGGTTGCCCTGCCGCAGCCATTGTGCGAGATATCAGTGTGCGGCCATCTGAGAGCGCGCAAATGCCTCTCTTGTAATGCATCCTATGCAGCATGTAAGCAATAGCAGATCAGCTACAAATGTTCCTCGCACGTCGCACTCGTTCGTACTGGACAGCGACGCAAACACCGGTGTTGCAGCGGATCGCGTGCGGACACTCCTCGCACATCACACTCGTTTGCACTGAACGGCGTGGCCAGCCATCCATCTCGCGTTGGAATTCACCACGTCGTCATGGCGCGTGACCGCATCTCGCGAGCATGCGAGGGATAATCCTCCGCCCTCCTGCCCTTTAGAACACGCTGCGTTCTGCGCGTTGCGGCGCTCTGGGCCAGCTCTGCGACCGCCGCACGACATGTCTGCGGCTGGCTGACAACACGGGCCCACTCTGCGACCTAGCAGGAGTGACAGCCACGGACGGCCTCGAGTCAAGACTTCCATCGTAGTGTTGATTTCTCGGACGGAGCGACAGACAGTGTGGACGCGGGGAACGGGTGTACGCCGTGGAGCCCTGCACTGTTGGCGGCGTCAATGCTGCCGTGTAAAATACGTACACGCAATCCGGTGCCGTGCGCCGTCTATGTAATGCCTGTTCACGTCTATCTGATCCCCGGATGAGTGTGCGCATGCGCCATAACATCCTCCTTGCGGCTGCGCCCGCGCGGGCTGCTTTTGCACTGAGACGGCCGTTCCGCACGCATCCCTTGCCGTTCGTTCTCTCGTCTTCTCCCACACGTGTCCCGTCTCGGCTCTGGCCGCCCACGCCCGCCTCGCGCTTCCGCTCCTGTTCCTGTCTGGTCCCTCCCACATCAATTCATTCCGCTTCGTACATGTACGAGCCAGCCGCCCGTCGTTCGCAGGCTAGCCGCACCGGCACACACGCGGACAGAAACTCCAGATGTCGATGGTATTCGGCAGGCGCCACACGTTGGGAGGGTATGCGTGCGCGCGTCGACAGGGTGACAGGACGCACATGCGCGCAAATAGGATTTGCGTACGGTAGCGGGCTCGCACGCTTGGCCGATGCCAGGAGGAGAAGGACACCGCGCGAGTGCAACACCCTCGTCTGGCAAGGATGCGGACGCACGGCGGCTTCGCGCGACTGAACGTCGGGTGTGTGTGCGCACGCGCTCAGCTGGATGCCGCACGGTAGGGCCGTCGATGCTGTCCGCAGCATCGGGAAGCGGCAGACGGCACGCAACGGGCGGCTGCAAAAATGGCAACAGGCGAGAGGCAT
>NW_020169851.1:232874-238170 GCF_002117355.1 Postia placenta MAD-698-R-SB12 | reverse complement strand
AGTGTGAGGAAAAGCGTGAGACGAGGCAATCGCTAAGCGCGTAGCGGGCCATTAGCATGTTAGGCAGGCGCTATGGTCATGACCGTCCGAACGGTCGATTGTCAATATGTACGTCTAGCTGCGAATGACCATCGTTGTTGTATCGACAACACTGCGTCGGAGACGGCCGACGCCTCAGCTCGTCCGGCGTCGCAGAGAGGCGGAGGGAACGCGGGCTGCGCGCTCGAGGGCTGAAGGGATGGAGAGCACCTGGCGTCAGCCAGAGTGGGACGCGGAGCAAGGGAGAGCCGGCGGGCGGGCTGCGCGATTCGCTGACGAGCGGACACTATGGACGAAGGCCTGCGTGCACAGGACGCTAGATTCCGGGCGCACGCGATGTCTTTACAATAGGATGAGCGATCGATCGTAGGTTGCGCACGAGGCACTCTGAGGGAAAGCGCGAGACGAGGCGATCGCTATGTAAGCGGGCCACTACTATACCAGGTAGTAGGCGCATGAGTCACGTCGCACGGTCGATTGTGCAAAGTATCTGCGTTGGCCATCGCTATCGACACCACTGGACGGCCAATGCCTCAGCTCGATGGTGGGTTGCGCACGAAGCAGTTGATTGAGAGGAGCCGTCGGGTGCGCACCCCCGGCATGTGATAGACGGCGTGACGCGGGCGCTCCGAGCGGGACGGACGCGGCGCTCTTGCTGAGGCTGCTTCTTGAGCTGGCTCTTCTCTTCTTGACCCTTCGCCTGCGTCTGTGGCCATGGACGCCGTCACGCGACGTCTGCTCGTGCTCGCCTCCCTCGGCGTCCGCCTCCTCAAATACACCGCCTGCCTCGTCTTCCTCGTCAACCTCCGCTCCTGGCCGCTCTCGTGGCACTGTGAGCGTCCCCGCATCCGCGCGTGCTCTCCGTCTCACCCGCTTTCTAGTGCGCGTGTTCAGCCCGCTCATCGCGCTGCGCCTCAGATTGCACCTCCTGCGCCTCCGCCTCCTCTTCAAGCCGCGCCATGTCGAGCAGCGCGCCAAGGCGCAGTGGCTCGCGGCGCTGTCTCTGGTGGGCAAGAGCCCATTCGATGTCACGGTAGCTTGGAAGGGCTGGGCGAGTGAGTCTTCCGTGTTCCTTCCGTTCTTCTGGCCATGCCCCACACCATCGCGACGTCCTTGGGGTCCGTTTGCCATATGTATCTTTGCTCTGAACCCGTGGCCCATGTGTGGCCCCAGCCGCGGCCCGCCTCGATATCTCCATTTGCCGTTTGCAGCGGTCCCGCACGCGTCCCGACCTTCGAGCTGACGTCTCCTGTTTACTGCCCCCAGGCCCCGACGACTGCGACTACAACCTCCACCTGAGCAACTCCTGCTACGCCAAGGTGCGCACGTTGTCGTCCGTGTTCGGGCCCATACGGTGTACGACATGCTGACCCCGCCTGCAGAGCTTGGACTCGGCGCGCCTCGCGCACGTGCTGAAGTGCTTCCCTACATTCTTCCGCGCCGGAGGCTGGATGCCGCTCGGCGGTGAGTCTCCCTTCCTTCCCCCGCGCGCGCACGCTGACCGCTGAACTGCACACGCACAGGCACGCACTACACGTTCCTCCGCGAGATCCCGCTCCTCGCGCGCTGCGAGATCCGCGTCCGCATCGTGTCCTGGGACAACAAATGGGTGCGCACCGTCTCCGCTGACCGTCTCCGCGCCGTCCTGACCGCGCCGCGCAGCTCTTCCTCGTCGCGCACTACGTCACCAAGTCCAAGCCCAAGTCCAACAAAATGCAGAAGAGGGCGACGAAGCAGCCCGTCGCGGAGCACCGCCTGCCGCCGACGCCCCCCGAGCACGACGCGCGCGCACAGCAGGCCCCCGTGCCCCTCCTGCACACGCCCGCCACGGCCACGCCGCAGCCCGCGCACGCCACGCCCGATGCGCGATGCGGCTCTGTGCGGTAAGAGACCTGGTGGAGTCCCGTGAGCGTGCGAGAAGAGACCGTATGGAACTGAGGAGATGGGACAAGGCAAGGGGAATAGAGAGCGCTGGGAGAGGGGAGTAGAGAGCGGTGGGGAGTAAGGGCGCTTGTGGCGTACCAGGAACAGCAAGTCGCAACAAAATATATTCAAAGGCCTTGCTGCTGTCCATACTCTCATCCGGTACCGTCTATGTCGCCCGCCCATCGCTCTCTCCTCGCGCACCGCCGTCCTGCCACCAGCCTCCATGTGCGCGCGGATCCCTGGTGCAGATAACGTCTGTACCGCCCGGTCAGCACGCTTCGCGCAAACTCGCTGGCACATCGCAGGAGCACGCGCTGTCCCGGTCAGCGTTGTCGCGCATCGGGGACAAGACGCTGCACTGCATCTTCCGAGTCCGCCCGGCCAGCAAGAGCGCAAACAACGGATGCTGATCGCGAGCACAGCGCCGCGCGTTGCCACTGTGCCCATTCGCATTCGCCCTCGCCGCTTGTAAACGCGGTCAGCATTCCGTGCGCGAGGATTTGTCACCATATCTCGATGCCCGCACACCGCGTCCAGTCAGCTCATCGCCTTCAATCGTCTCCGCGCGATGTTCTCGTGGACGTTGCGCCGGCAATGGTGTAATGTTCCCGCGCGACTCTGCAGTGCAGAAAATGTTTGTACCGCCCAGTCAGCATACTTTGCGGCAAGTCGCTGGCGCTGTCCCGGTCTGCGTCGTCGCGCATCGGACTGCAACATCCGAGTCCGCCAGGCCAGCAAGGGCGAAAACCACCACAAAGGATGCTGACCGGGCACGCAACTCCGCGCGTTGCCACTGCGCGTGTTCGCCCTTGCGCGAAGCGGTCCCATCCCGTGCACGAGGACTCACCACTGCGTCCGGAGACCTGGACACTGCACCGGGTCAATTCACCGCTTCGAACCGTCTCCGCGTGACGCTCTTGCGAGTGTTGCGCTCCCAACGGCACGATACATGTTGTGCCCGCTTGGTCTTGCGTCCCGCTCACGCCCAACACACCCAGCGGGCCATTCCGGTCAGCGCGCGCTGCTTACTGCACTTCTGGAGGTTGCGTGGCGCCTGCAAGACTGCCGCTCAATGGTCAGTGCAACTGCAAAAAGGTATGCCCAAACTTACTATGACACCTTTGACACAGCCTGCGTCTGGCCCAGCCCAAATCGTAGCCATGCTGCCCAACAGTCCCGCGTCCGCATGCCGCGCTGATGTCCATCGCTGCCAGTTGCTTCAACAGCCCGTGTCCTTCACGTCGATTGACCGTGTTGCCGGCTAATTTCCCGCGAGCATTCGCAGTCCTATTATCTTACCAGCCAGCCAAGGTAAGGCGATCCCAATATCCTGGGCGCGTGCCTCGTAGTCGCCTAAATAAGACTATTAGTATCCATTTAGCCGCACTATCTAGCTTTCCAACTCACCTCACCAAACACGATACGGTCGCCACGCTGTGCTGCGCTGTGTCTTGCTTTGCGCGCAACACAAGCCCTAGATGCGGCCATCAATGCACAACCAGACGACAATCATCGTCAGCACCCCGGACAGTAAATCAGACATACAGTGAACTGACCACGTAGCTAGGACTGCAGCGGGATAAGCGGCATCCCGTGCTTGAGCACCCTGTTGTTGCAGGAAATCCATATGCTCCGCGCCATGCACGCCGTCTGCAAATGGCCACGAATCAAGTGCATATAACATGCGGGCGGGCAGGCAGGCAGGTCATAAACAGAAAGGAATTCACTCTGCGCAGAAAAGTAGCAAAGCAATAATAAGGGAAGTAGCGGGGAAAATATCAGAATGAAATTACACATCATTTATGTATAGTTTCGGCTAGTGCAAAATTTCCGATGGGTTCTGCCCACATCTTATTGGATGCCTTCCCGCAGAAGTCTGGACGCGATTGTAGAATAGAATCGACCTCTAAATCTTCACAGCAACGCGGCTGATCTGGCTGACCTCGAACATGACTGTTGCCATGCAGTTAGACGTCAAAGAGTCTGGATTGTCACGTTTGCATCTGGAGGTTATCACTTATTGGCAACCTGATGGTAACGATGCCGGCCCCCGTCACACCGTGCACGTCGAGTGGGCCCCAGGGCACCATGGTATCGCAGGTAATGAGCTTGCTGATCACTTTGCAAAGGAGGCTACCGAGTGTGCCACCCCCCACCAGCATGCGTCCCGAGTGGGCACCCTACGAGAGGCACAGGAGCACGCAATCCGGGCTTGGGTAGGTGAGTGGACACCAGTGGGGCCTGCCGGTCGCTTTGCGACCGCGAACCGTCTCCTGCTGCAAGACCGGCTGCGAAAACACTTCCGCCAGTTGAAGAGCGAGGTATTTGGGCATGTCACCCAGTGCCGCACCAGGCACTGCTTCACCGGTGAGTACTATCGCTTCTTTGTCCCTGCTGAACCCAATGATTGCAGCCCGCATAGACAGACGCGGGCCCACATTCGCCAAGACTGCCTGCAGTACGTGCCCCACTGGCACGTCCTCCGCGGCATCAGCACAACCATTGACTTACCCACCATCTTGGGGACTGAAAAGGGTATCGCCGCGCTGACGGTGTTCATTGCGCACAGCGGCACCTTCACAAAATCAGGGGCTCCTAGGCCTGCGCAACTGGTGGTGAGGATCGAGGAGCTGGAGGAGGCTCCCGCAGCTGATGACGACCCAGTGGAAGCGGCCGGTGTGGTCGGCGAGGTGCCGTCATATGCCTAGCAAGCAAGGTGAGCTGGCCACATCATCCCTGGTTGTCACGAGTTGGTACAGCGCCTAGCCGTTTTTTAATTTTTCCTTTTCGCGGGCTCGAACCCGCGACCTCTGTACTACCTGCCTGATATGGACATATCATATCTACTGTACGATTAGATTAGATAGGACGGCAGTGCGCGGCACAGCTCGGGCCCCGCTGACGCAGCCTCTCTGACTCACCGGCCCTGTCGCGACTTAGGGTCGAGCGACAGGGGAAAACCAAACGCTGGGGGCGTTCGACTTATCTTACCGAAGCGATGGTGAGCTAGGCTCAAACCTAAGGCTAGGGACAAGAATGTATTAGTTAGTAAGTAAAAGAAGTAAGTACAGGAGAGCTTACTGACCTAGGGACAAGAGGTCGAAACTGAGGTCCCTAGGGCAGCAGAGGCTGGTTTATATACATGGGAAGATTTAGGGCAGGCTGTGCACGTTGGTCCGTGCGCAGCTGGTCCGTGCGCAGCATGCCAACGCGGCCCCGGGGGCCGGTGAGTCAGAGCGGCTGCGTCAGCGGGGCCCGAGCTGTGCCGTGCACTGCCGTCCTATCTAATCTGATCGTACAGTAGATAACGATGTGTCCGTATCGGGCAAGT
>NW_020169851.1:221573-230740 GCF_002117355.1 Postia placenta MAD-698-R-SB12 | reverse complement strand
GAACCACCTGATCGGTGTTATCGTCCTCATCGCCGATCTGGTGGTCTGATCGACGCGACAGGGCATCAGCCTTTCCATTGGACGTCCCGGCCTTGTGCGTGATGCGGAAGTCGAAGCGAGCTAGGAACAGCGACCATCGCGCTTGACGGCGCGTGAGGTGCTGGGATGTACGCCAGTACTCGAGGTTCTTATGATCGGTCACGATCTCGAACTGATTGGGTAACCCCTCGAGATAGTGGCGCCAATCGTCTAGCGCCTCAATGATCGCGAGCATCTCCTTATCATAGATCTCGTAGTTCCGCTGTGCCGGATCCATCGCATGGGATCTGAAGGCGATGGGATGCCATTTGCCGTCATCCTGCTTCTGCATCAACACGCCGCCAGTGGCGTAACCCGAGGCGTCAACCTCAATGCGCGTTTCCTGATCAGGGTCGTACAGCGCCAAGACTGGAGTCGTCGCGAAGAGCCGCTTGAGCTCATCGAAAGCGTGCTGCTCTTCTTCGCCCCAATGCCATGGGTCGTTCCCTGTGAGTCGGTCGAGTGGTCGCGAGATCTTAGCGAAGTCCTTAATAAAGCGGCGGTAGAAGTTGGAGAACCCCCGGAACTTCTGCACGTCTTTTTTGTTCCGGGGTACCGGCCACTCATTAATTCCTTTAAGCTTCGCGGGATCCATCGCCACCTCATCGCCACCGAACACATAGCCGACGTAGTCGACCTTGGGAACGTCCCATTCGCACTTCTCAGGCTTCAGGAATAGATCGTTGTCCTGAAGGCGGCGAAGAACCTCGCGTGTGACCCTCTCATGCTCTTCCTTATTGGTAGAGAAGATGAGTATGTCATCCAGGTATACGAGGATCTTGCCACCCACGATGAGATCGTGGAAGATCTCGTTCATCATGGCCTGGAAGGTCACGGGGGAATTAGTGAGGCCAAAGAACATCACCAGGGGTTCGTACAGTCCCCGGTTGGTCACAAAGGCCGCCTTCCACTCGTCACCGGCTTTGATCCGGACGTTGTTGTATCCCCATCGGACATCAAACTTCGTAAAGAGCGTAGCGCCACGGAGCTTGTCCACCATTTCGGCGATCAACGGCAAGGGATAACGATTTTTGACCGTGATCGCGTTCAATCGGCGGTAGTCCTGCACGGGTCGAAGTGTCCCTTCCTTCTTTTTGATGAAGAAGAAGGGGGACGAGATAGGCGACTTCGATTCCCGTATGTAACCCTTCGCTAGCTGCTCCTTTAGGAATTTATCGAGTTCCTCCTGCTCGTTGTTCGATAATGGGTACACCTTCGAATGGAACGTTGAGTAGCCGGGCACGAGTTCGATCGCATGATCGTAAGGCTTCCTTTCAGGTAACCGTTCTGATGCTTCTTTGGAGAAGACATTCAGGAACTCGTGGTACTGCTTGGGCACCGACTCCTCGGCGGTCTTAACGACCTTCTTTTTGATCTCCTCCTCAGCAAACAGCTGGGAGTACGTATGTCCTGCTGCGACGAACAGCTGAGGAGCGCCAGGAAGCGTGACACCTTGCTCCCAGGCTTCGATCAAATCGGCTTCGTCCCACTCTACCTCCACCAGATCTTCTTCGGGTTCGAAGTCCGGGAGCACCTTACTCCGGCAAGCGCCTATAACCGACCGTTTGGACTTCGGCGATCGCCTGCGCGCCGTGGGCCTGACCCCCGTATCACGCGCAGTCGCCGCTTGCTCCATTCGGCCAGTCTTCCTGGCACTGCACGCTTCAGGGCATCGCGACAATTTGAGGGAGCCCTCCTCCCAATCTATCTCGGGGTTGTGCTCGCGTAGCCAATCCAACCCTACGATCACATCCTCTGGTCCAATGTCCGTGACCGTAAACACCGTCTTCTCGACGTGTTCTCCTATGTGCATCTGTAGCACTGCTACTTCCGAGATGCTTCCGTCTTTGTTTAGGGTGCCGTCGATATTGTATAGCGGAATCGGTTCTTTTAATTTCCGCGTTTGCACCTTATTCTCTTCAATGAACCGCTTGTTGATAAACTTCGTGGTGGCTCCGCTGTCCACCATAGCGATTATGTCCTTGTGCCGTCTTTTTCCTTGGAGTCGAACTGGGATGTGAAAATGCTGGGACCCCTGGTCCAACTCATACACCATTGCAGTCGACAATACATCATACTTGTTACAGGATATATGCGGCCCGACGCGTGCGGCACGAAGCGCGGACCGGATCAAAAAGCCTCCTCCTTCATCGCCCGATAGTGCTCGAGCTCCTCGCGCATCGACTTCACCTGTGCCATTAAGTCCGCCAGCTCCGATTGCTCGGATTTCGCTGAAGCGGCACTTATACTTGCCGAGGGTGTTGTTGTGACGGGGGCGCTTGTCGCAGCCTGGGTGGAGCCCGAGGCAACCGTAGCCCGCGTGTCGGCGCGTTTTGTGTAAGGCTTGTCCTTACAATTGGGGCACTCGAAGCGTCGGTACCCTTGCTTCCCACAGCCGAAGCATGTGCCGGGGAAGTTGCCTTTTCCGACGGCCGCATTGATGCTGGCCGAAGCTGCGTGCGTCGAGGGTGCACCACCACGTGCCCCACCGCGTCCCCGACCTCGGGCCGAGAAGAAGTTATTTAGCTCGGGCCGACGGGCCCGGCTGATGTCGAGGATCTGCTCGACCTCAGTGGCGCGCTTGTCAGCGTCTTGCCACGTGGTGAAGGTCTCGAGCTCGATCTTCCGGTACACGCGGGAGGGAATGCCGCTCAGGTACTTGTCGCGTAGCTCCAGGTCCCCATATGTCGCGACTTGAGGTCAAGCGACAGGGAAATATCTAGAAGCGAGGGGCGTCCGACTGGTTCTCACCGAAGCGATGGTGAGCGAGGCTCAAACCTAAGGCTAGGGACAAGATAGTATATTAGTTAAGTAAGCAAAGAGAATACAACTGGGGGCTTACTGACCTAGGGACAAGAGGTCGAAACTGAGGTCCCTAGGGCAGCAGAGGCCGGCTTATATACATGGGGAGATTAGGGCAGGCTGTGCACGTTGGTCCGTGCGCAGCTGGTCTGTGCGCAGCATGCCGACGCGGCCCCGGGGGCCGGTGAGTCAGAGCGGCTGTGTCAGCGGAGCCCGAGCTGTGCCGCGCACTGCCGCCCATCTAATCTAATCGTACAGTAGATAACGATGCGTCCATATCAGGCAGGTAGTACAGGGGTCGCGGGTTCGAGCCCGCGAAAAGGAAAAAATTAAAAAACGGCTAGGCGCCGTACCAACTTGTGACATTACCCCCCCCTCAACGGCGCATGACCTCATGCGAGGCGCCCTTGCCCATCTCCCATCCGGAGCGGCAGCGTGCTTCAGTCAGCGGCGAAGGCATTGGCTGAAAGTTGAGACCACCAAAGGTAGCAGCATTGAGGCGGCGAGGGGCATTCGGATTTTTCCGGTGGAAGTCGGCTATGAGGGCCGGCGCATTGGTAACATTGCGCGCCGGTTCCCATGACGTATGCGAGTCGTCATAACCCTTCCACTTGACGAGGTACTGCAGCTGACGCCGGAAGATCCGCGAATCCTTGATCCGCTCAACCTCGTACTCCTCATTGCCCTCAACCTCGATCGCAGGCGGCTCCTCCGGCTCCCGGCCCGGGATATCGCTACGCGTGTACTTGCTCAGCAAGGAGACATGGAACACCGGGTGCACCGGCACCGACTTCGGCAGGACTAATTCGTAATCCAAGTCTCCGAGCTTTCGCCGCACGGCATATGGTCCGAGGCGCTTGGGACTGAGCTTCTTGCTCGGCTGTTTCAGCTTAAGGTTCCGGGCATCAAGCCAGACCTTGTCCCCTGGCGCAAAGACCGGTGCCTCCTGCACGTGTTTGTCGTAGTACACCTTCATGCGCTCGGCTGACAGCGCAAGCGCAGAGCGCGTATCGTCGCAAATCTCCTTCAGGATCTTGAGCCGATCAGCGGCCGCAGGCATCGCAGACATCGGATTGATCCGAACCTGGATCTCAGGATTGTACCCTTGATGCAGGAAGAAAGGGGAATGCCCGGTCGCGGAGTGAACTCGGTTGTTCAGTGCGAATTCCGCGAGCGGCAACTGCTTCGCCCAATCATCCTGCCTGTGGCTTGTGAAAGCGCGCAGGTACTGCTCAATCTCCTGATTCCAGCGCTCAGTCTGGCCGTCTGTCTGAGGATGAAACGCTGTGGACAGCGCTGGCTCGATTCCCAGACCCTTGTACACCGCATGGAGATATTTTGAAGCGAACTGGGGACCTCGGTCTGATATGACCTTGGCCGGGGCCCCATGATGCTTGAACACGTCGCGGATGTACAGGTCTGCCGCACCTTCTGCCGTCAGGGTCTCATGACAGGCCGAGAAGTGAACCTGCTTGGTAAAGCGGTCGGCGGTGACCAGGATCGAGTCGAATCCATCAGACTTCGGCAAGCCGACGATCATATCGGTCGTGATGATCTGCCATGGGCGCTCGGGGATCTCATTCGGCTTCAGTGGGCCCTGGGGTCTGGCTGGGAATGTCTTGGTACGGTTGCACACATCGCAGGTGCTTACGTACTCATTAACAAACTTGGACATTCCCGGCCACCAGTAATTCCGCGACACGAGCTCCAGGGTTTTGGCACGACCACCATGACCGGCGATCGGCGAGTCGTGGTGGATCTTGACTATATCCCGCCGGAGCTCCGCGTCCTTTGGGACGTACACACACCCGCGGAACAGCAGAAGCCCTTGCTCGGCATTCCACTCCTCGAAACCCCTTTGTAGCCGGGGTGGCCCGAGGTCCTGCACCTTTTCAAGTGCCTCGGCCACCTCCCGATCCTTCTCCGAACATTCCCTGATGCGCTTCAGAAGTGACTGATCGGCCGTCACCGAGGCGTGACCGCGCCTAGCGGAGGCGATGCGGAAGCGCTCTGGCTTGAGAACCACCTGATCGGTGTTATCGTCCTCATCGCCGATCTGATGGTCTGATCGACGCGACAGGGCATCAGCCTTTCCATTGGACGTCCCGGCCTTGTGCGTGATGCGGAAGTCGAAGCGAGCTAGGAACAGCGACCATCGCGCTTGACGGCGCGTGAGATGTTGGGATGTACGCCAGTACTCGAGGTTCTTGTGATCAGTGACGATCTCGAACTGATTGGGTAACCCCTCGAGATAGTGGCGCCAGTCGTCTAGCGCCTCAATGATCGCGAGCATCTCCTTATCGTAGATCTCGTAGTTCCGTTGCGCCGGATCCATCGCATGGGATCTGAAGGCAATGGGATGCCATTTGCCGTCATCCTGCTTCTGCATCAACACGCCGCCAGTGGCGTACCCCGAGGCATCAACCTCAATGCGCGTCTCCCGATTAGGGTCGTACAGCGCCAAGACTGGAGTTGTCGCGAAGAGCCGCTTGAGCTCGTCGAAGGCGTGCTGCTCTTCCTCGCCCCAATGCCATGGGTCATTCCCTGTGAGCCGGTCGAGTGGTCGCGAGATCTTAGCGAAGTCTTTGATGAAGCGGCGGTAGAAGTTGGAGAACCCCCGGAACTTCTGGACATCTTTTTTGTTCCGGGGTACCGGCCACTCATTAATTCCTTTCAGCTTCGCGGGATCCATCGCTACCTCATCGCCACCGAACACATAGCCGACGTAGTCGACCTTGGGAACATCCCATTCGCACTTCTCAGGCTTCAGGAATAGATCATTATCCTGAAGGCGGCGCAGAACCTCGCGTGTGATCTTTTCATGCTCCTCCTTGTTGGTGGAGAAGATGAGTATGTCATCCAAGTATACGAGGATCTTGCCACCGACGATGAGATCGTGGAAGATCTCGTTCATCATCGCCTGGAAGGTCGCGGGGGAGTTGGTGAGACCGAAGAACATTACCAGGGGTTCGTACAGCCCCCAGTTAGTTACGAAGGCCGCCTTCCACTCATCACCGGCTTTGATCCGGACGTTATTGTATCCCCATCGGACATCGAACTTCGTAAAGAGCGTGGCGCCGCGGAGCTTATCCACCATTTCGGCGATCAACGGCAAGGGGTAACGATTTTTGACCGTGATCGCGTTCAATCGGCGGTAGTCCTGCACGGGTCGAAGTGTCCCTTCCTTCTTTTTGATGAAGAAGAAGGGGGACGAGATGGGCGACTTCGACTCCCGTATGTAGCCTTTCGCTAACTGCTCCTTCAGGAACTTGTCCAGTTCCTCTTGCTCGTTGTTCGACAAAGGGTATACCTTCGAATGGAAGGTCGAGTAGCCGGGCACGAGTTCGATCGCATGATCGTACGGCTTCCTTTCGGGTAACCGTTCTGATGCTTCCTTGGAGAAGACATTCAGGAACTCGTGGTACTGTTTAGGTACCGACTCCTCGGCGGTCTTAACGACCTTCTTTTTGATCTCTTCCTCAGCAAACAGCTGGGAGTACGTATGTCCTGCTGCGACGAACAGCTGAGGAGCGCCGGGAAGCGTGACACCTTGCTCCCAGGCTTCGATCAAATCGGTCTCATCCCATTCTACCTCCACCGGATCTTCTTCGGGTTCGAAGTCCGGGAGTACCTTACTCCGGCAGGCACCTATAACCGACCGTTTGGACTTCAGCGAACGCCTGCGCGCCGTAGGCCTGACCCCCGTATCACGCGCAGTCGCTGCTTGCTCCATTCGGCCAGTCCTCCTGGCACTGCACGTTTCAGGGCATCGTGACAATTTGAGGGAGCCCTTCTCCCAATCTATTTCTGGGTTGTGCTCGCGTAGCCAATCCAACCCGACGATCACATCTTCTGGACCGATGTCCGTGACCGTGAACACCGTCTTCTCGACGTGCTCTCCTATATGCATCTGTAGCACCGCTACCTCTGAGATGCTTCCGTCTTTATTTAGGGTGCCGTCGATATTGTATAGCGGAATCGGCTCTTTTAATTTCCGCGTTTGCACCTTATTCTCTTCAACGAATCGCTTGTTGATAAACTTCGTGGTGGCTCCGCTGTCCACCATAGCGATTATGTCCTTGTGCCGTCTTTTTCCTTGGAGTCGAACTGGGATGTGAAAATGCTGGGACCCCTGGTCCAACTCATACACCATTGCAGTCGACAATACGCTATAACAATTACATGATATACCCGGCCCGACACGTGCGGCACGAAGCGCGGACCGGATCAAAAAGCCTCCTCCTTCATCGCCCGATAGTGCTCGAGCTCCTCGCGCATCGACTTCACCTGTGCCATTAAGTCCGCCAGCTCCGATTGCTCGGATTTCGCTGAAGCGGCACTTATACTTGCCGAGGGTGTTGTCGTGACGGGGGCGCTTGTCGCAGCCTGGGTGGATCCCGAGGCAACCGTAGCCCGCGCGTCGGCGCGTTTTGTGTAAGGCTTGTCCTTACAATTGGGGCACTCGAAGCGTCGGTACCCTTGCTTCCCACAGCCGAAGCATGTGCCGGGGAAGTTGCCTTTTCCGACGGCCGCATTGATGCTGGCCGAAGCTGCGTGCGTTGAGGGTGCACCACCACGTGCCCCACCGCGTCCTCGACCTCGGGCCGAGAAGAAGTTGTTTAGCTCGGGCCTACGGGCCCGGCTGATGTCGAGGATCTGCTCGACCTCGGTGGCGCGCTTCTCAGCTGCTTGCCACGTGGCGAAGGTCTCGAGCTCGATTTTGCGGTAGACGCGGGAGGGGATGCCGCTCAGGTACTTGTCGCGTAGCTCCAGGTCCCCGTACCCAGAGCGGTCCGCCGGACCCTTGAACAACGCGGAGAATTCCGCGGCGGTGCGTTTTTCACGGACCGACTTGTCCGCGCAGAGCTTCGCCAGCTCTACTTGCGCTGCCGCCTCGTCGTCGAGATTTCCGAAGCGGGCCCTGAAGGCGGCGGCAAAGGCCGCTTCGTTTGCAAAAGGGGTCGTGACCCCTTGCACTCCTATCTGCACCGATACGAGCTGGGCGAAGTAGGGAGTGGCCCAAGCGCGGGCGTCTCCATCGAGCAGGCTCAGCGCAACCTGTACTTTGAGCTCAATGGTGGTCAACGACGTGTTGACCATCCAGTAGATGCGCAGCTGCGACAGGAACCGGTTGCACTCGATGACGGTCTTGCCATCGTAGCAGAGCGGGAGGAGGAGCTTCAACGTCTCCTTATCAGGGACGGCAGCGGGAGAGGACATTATCGGCGACGAGGGGGACGAAGGACTGCCCGCGGACGAAGGCGACTGTTGTGACTGTCCGCCGGGCGGACTTCTCGGGGAACGAGTGCTTGAGCGGCCTCGCGGCGGCGACGACGGTGAAGTCGGTTGAGGAAGCCCGGAGGCAGGGTGACGTAGGACAGGGACTGGAGTCGAGGCGGTGACCGCTGACGACGAGCTGGCCCAAGAATGCGGCGGAGTGTCGCGGGGCTCGGTCTTGGGAGGCCTTTCCAGCCGCGGCCCCAAGGAGGGCTGGGGGATCGCTTGAGGGGTCGCTGAAGGCTGTGCGACTGCCTCAATTCCTCGAGGGAGATAGGAATCTCCTCGCGCTTGACCTGTACTGGCGACAGGTTGGGGGATGCGGGTGCCTGGCGAGGCAGGTCGGGATGGGACGGGAGTGACGTGGCGAGATGTAGATCTCGAGGTGCCAGCGTACCGGAGTGCAGGGCCGCGGGGGTGTTGGACCCGTCGGATTGGTACGAAGTGCCCTTCGTCAACAGTGATGGACCGTGGGGTGCGGTTAGGGCACGGTTGCCGATCACAGATGAAGAAAGGAGGTCTGTCTTCGCTGCTCTTTGGGTCGTCACGAGAGACGTCGACCTGCTCCTGGGTATCGAAGGCGTGCTCAAGTCGAGAGCAGTCGAAGAATTCGTCAGCCACGGTGATGGGGGGAGGAAGGGGAGGTGCGCGTGCTACGAAAGGCCGTGCTAGCTAGCTTACACCTACGGCGCCCAAGAAGACACTAAGGTTCGCAGTTCACGTGGGGCCCAGTACTGCTTTTGGCTAGTATGCAGCAGGAACCTAAGCCACGCGTCCGTGAGGACAAGTATCGCCCACTGAAGTGCAGATACCGAAGAGTTCGTCCCTTAAGTGGTGGCGATGTATCGTAGGCTATCTAAGTATCGTAGGGTATAGTAGGGGTGCGCACCACCCAACCTATAGGAGAGGAAAGATGAGTGTTTGTTTTGGAACGCCGGCAGCGTTGAGGAGTTTCGACCTAATGTCGCGACTTAGGGTCGAGCGACAGGGGAAAACCAAACGCTGGGGGC
>NW_020169851.1:216452-220428 GCF_002117355.1 Postia placenta MAD-698-R-SB12 | reverse complement strand
CCCGCGAAAAGGAAAAAATTAAAAAACGGCTAGGCGCCGTACCAACTCGTGACACAAGTAGTACAGAGGTCGCGGGTTCGAGCCCGTGAAAAGGAAAAAATTAAAAACGGCTAGGCGCCGTATCAACTCGTGACAGGCCCCTGGGGCCGCGTCAGCATGCTGCGCACGGACCAGCTGTGCACGGACCAACGCGCACAGCCTGCCCTTATCTCCCCATGTATATAAGCCGGCCTCTGCTGCCCTAGGGACCTCAGTTTTGACCTCTTGTCCCTAGGTCAGTAAGCTCCTTTGTATCCTTTACTTACCTGTACTAACCAATACATTTCTTGTCCCTAGCCTTAGGTTTGAGCCTTGCTCACCATCGCTTCGGAAGACCCAGTCGAACGCCCCCAGCATCCTTCAAAGTCTGTGTTTCCACTGTCGCTCGATCCTAAGTCGCGACATTAGGTCGAAACTCCTCACTGCTGCCAGCGTTCTTTCGGAACCCACACACTCACTTCCTCTCCTATAGGTCGGGTGGTGCGCACCCTCACTATACCTTACGATACGTAGGTAGCCTACTATACATCGCCAACACTAGAGAGACGAACTCTTCAGTACCTGCACTTCAGTGAGCGGTACTTGTCCTCACGGACGCGTAGCCTTTGCTGCATAATAGTCAAAAGCAGTATTGGGCCCTACGTGAACTGCGAATCTCAGTGTCATCTTGGGCGCCGTAGGTGTAAGCTAGTATAGCACGGCCTTTCATAGTACGCGCACCTCCCCTTCCTCCCCCCATCCAACGTGGCTGCCTGCCAAGGCCAAGTCCATGCATTCGACTCTCAGGACTTCATCGACGTCTACATCCCGGACGGCCCTGAGACTGTTATCTACCGTTGTGAGCAGCAGCCGTGCCCCAACCGGACGCCCCGATCGATCGCGGAAGATTACCCGTGCTACAAGGCGATCAGACGGGCACAACACCCACTCGGCCCTCGAAGCACCCTTGCATCTTGATCTGCCTCGAGGCACTCTCGCCCTGTCTCCCCTAGCTCCCGCCTCCCTCAAACTGTCGTCGCCGGCCCAAGTGAAGTATGAGGAAATCTCCCTCCAGACCCTGCGCCAGAGCCTGAGCCTGAGAAGGGTGCAGGTGAAGAAGGAGTCTCGGAGTCCGAGTCCGAGGATTCTGCTGGGTCCACCTCGCCAACAGCGTTCGCCCCCACGTCAGCAGTCCCTGACGTATGTGACCCCCCCGCCGAACTTCCTTCGGCGCCTTCACCGCCGACTCCGCCGAGAGGCCGCTCGAGCACTCGCTCCTCTTGAAGTTCGACCAGCGGAGGGCCACCACAGCCGCCTCCGCCCCCGCAGCGTCCTCCGTCCCCCCCGACGCCGGTAATGTCTTCCCCCACAGCCGCCCCCGACAAGGAGACCCTGAAGCTCCTTCTCCCACTCCGATACGATGGCAAGACCGTCATCGAATGCGACAGGTTCTTGTCGCAACTCCATATCTATTGGTTAATCAACACGTCGTTGACAACCATCGAACTCAAGGTACAAGTTGCGCTGAGCCTGCTCGATGGCGATGCACGCGCCTGGGCCACGCCTTACTTTGCCCAACTCGCGTTGGTACAGATGGGCGTACAAGGGGTCACGACCCCCTTCAGGAACGAAGCGGCCTTCACCGCTGCCTTTAAGGCCCGCTTCGGAAATCTCGACGACGCAGCGGCAGCACAAGTAGAGCTGGCGAAGCTCTGCGCGGACAAGTCGGTCCGCAAAAAACGCACCGCTGTGGAGTTCTCCGCGCTGTTCAAGGGTCCGGCGGACCGTTCCGGGTATGGGGACCTGGAGCTACGCAACAAGTACCTGAGTGGCATCCCCTCCCGCGTATATCGCAAGATCGAGCTCGAGACCTTCACCACGTGGCGAGCCGCTGAAAAGCAAGCCACTGAGGTCGAGCAGATCCTCGACATCAGCCGGGCCCGTCGGCCCGAGTTGAACAACTTCTTCTCGGCTCGAGGACGAGGGCGCGGAGGGGCACGTGGTGGTGCACCCTCGACGCATGCAGCTTCGGCCAGCATCAATGCGGCCGTTGGAAAAGGAGACTTCCCCAGCACATGCTTCGGCTGTGGGAAGCAAGGGTACTGACGTTTCGAGTGCCCCAATTGTAAGGACAAGCCTTACACAAAACGCGCCGACGCGTGGGCTACGGTTGCTTTGGGTTCCACCCAGGCGGCGACAAGCGCCCCCGTCGCTTCATCCTCGGCGAGTACAAGCACCGCTTCAGCGAAATCGGAAAGTTCCGAGCTGGCGGACTTAATAGCACAGATGAAGTCGATGCGTGAGGAGCTCGAACATTATCGGGCGATGAAGGAGGAGTCTTTTTGATCCGGTCCGCGCTTCGTGCCACACGCGTCGGGCCGCGTAATAATAATCTGTACAATGTATTGGCGACCGCAAATGTGTATGAATTGGACCATGGGTCCCAGCATTTCCACATCCCGGTGCACCTTAAAGGAGAAAGACGGCACAAAGATATAGTTGCAATGGTGGACAGCGGAGCCACCACGAAGTTTATCAACAAGTGATTCATAGTAGAGAATAAGGTGCAAACACGGAAGTTGAAGGAACCAATTCCGCTATACAATATCGACGGCACCCTCAATAAAGATGGAAGCATCTCGGAAGTAGCAGTACTACAGATGCAAATAGGAGATCACGTCGAGAAGACGGTGTTCACGGTCACGGACATAGGTCCAGAAGATGTGATCGTCGGGTTGGATTGGCTACGAGAGCACAACCCTGAAATCGATTGGGAGTCGGGCTCCCTGAAATTATCACGATGCCCTGAGACGTGCAGTGCCAGGAAGACTGGCCAAATGGAGCAAGCAGCAACTGCGCGTGATACGGGGGTCAGGCCCATGGCGCGCAGGTGTTCGCCGAAGTCCAAACGGTCGGTTATAGGCGCCTGCCGGAGCAAGGTGCTCCCGGACTTCGAACCTGAAGAAGATTTGGCGGAAGTAGAATGGGATGAGACCGACTTGATTGAAGCCTGGGAGCGGGGTATCACGCTCCCTGGCGCCCCTCAGCTGTTCGTCGCAGCAGGGCATACGTATTCCCAGCTGTTCATTGAGGAAGAGATCAAGAAGAAGGTCGTCAAGACCGCCGAAGAGTCAGTACCCAAACAGTACCACGAGTTTCTGAAGGTCTTCTCAAAAGAAGCATCAGAACGGCTACCCGAAAGGAAGCCGTACGATCATGCAATCGAACTCGTGCCTGGCTACTCCACGTTCCATTCAAAGGTATACCCATTATCGAGCAACGAGCAGGAGGAACTGGACAAGTTCCTAAAAGAGCAGTTAGCGAAGGGCTACATACGGGAGTCGAAGTCACCAATCTCATCCCCCTTTTTCTTCATCAAAAAGAAGGAAGGGACGCTTCGACCCGTACAGGACTATCGCCGATTGAACACTGATAGGCGCCAAGCCCCTCTGGGCCCCAATTCACCTCTTTTCGGCACTCGCATCCCGCCCGGTACTTCGACTCAGTCTCCCAACACTTCGATTTCGCCTTCGACGCTCTTCAACACCTTCGACGGTGCGCGACGCTTACTCGAAGCTCGGCACGGTCTTTCCGATGCCTCGTGCGTAGATCTCGGAACATCTTCCGCATTCGGCGAACAATAGGGCCACTTGACGCCGCTCGGCCAAGCGCGCGCTTCGCTCCAAGCCACACCGAAGTAGCCGGTCTTTCCCGATTAGGTATCAAACCTCGCGGCATGCCTTCACGACGGCTACCGGTCCGAAGTGGCCATATGTTGCTCTTCATCTCCGCGTTCGGCATGACGTCACTCTACCGATGGACTTGGTATGTGCCTCTCGGTGAGGCAGGTTCTTGAGGAACAATGCAAAGCCCCTTGTACTCGTATGCCACTCTCGAATAGTCGTAGCGTCCTGTGTAGTATAAAATCGGTTGTACTTCTCTCCAAAAATACAAGATC
>NW_020169851.1:192095-198176 GCF_002117355.1 Postia placenta MAD-698-R-SB12 | reverse complement strand
ACTTATCTTACCGAAGCGATGGTGAGCTAGGCTCAAACCTAAGGCTAGGGACAAGAAAATGTATTAGTTAGTAAGGGTAAGTAAAGGATACAAGTAAGAGCTTACTGACCTAGGGACAAGAGGTCGAAACTGAGGTCCCTAGGGCAGCAGAGGCCGGTTTATATACATGGGGAGATTAGGGCAGGCTGTGCGCGTTGGTCCGTGCGCAGCTGGTCCGTGCACAGCATGCCGACGCGGCCCCGGGGGCCGGTGAGTCAGAGCGGCTGTGTCAGCGGAGCCCGAGCTGTGCCGTGCGCTGCCGCCCCATCTAATCTAATCGTACAGTAGATATGATGCGTCCGTATCAGGCAAGTAGTACAGAGGTCGCGGGTTCGAACCCGCGAAAAGGAAAAAATTAAAAAACGGCTAGGCGCCGTGCCAACTCGTGACAGAAGCCTTCGCCTGGACCGACGACGAGCGCGGATGCTTCAAGCCCGAGTACTTCCCTCCCGTCGATTTCCCCGTCGTTCCTCACACGCCCTGGGTGCAGAAGAATATCCCCATTCCGCCCGGGATCTACAACGAGGTCTGCGCGGTGATCAAGCGAAAGATCGCCGCCGGAGTCTACGAGCCATCGAACTCGTCGTATCGATCGCGGTGGTTCTGTGTCGTCAAGAAGGACGGTAAATCCCTTCGACTAGTCCATTCCCTCGAGCCCCTCAATGCAGTTACGATTCAACATTCCGGTGTACCGCCGACGCCCGAATACCTCGCAGAACAATTCGGAGGAAGACCATGCGGCGGCATGCTCGACCTCTATGTCGGCTACGACGAACGACTCATCGCCGAGTCTTCGAGAGATCTAACGACGTTCCAGACACCCTACGGAGCCATGCGCCTAGTCACACTCCCGATGGGTTGGACGAACTCAGTCCCGATCTTCCACGACGACGTCACCTACATCCTGCAGCCCGAGATTCCGCACGTTACGGTGCCCTACATCGACGACGTTCCCGTCAAGGGTCCCGAATGCAACTACGACGACGAGCGGCTCCCTTCGAACCGCGGCATTCGACGCTTCGTATGGGAGCATTTCGAGAACATGAACCGCGTGGTCACTCGAATGCGCTACGCCGGAGGTACCTTCTCTGGAGTCAAGAGCGTCCTCATCGCTCGAGAAATTATGGTGGTCGGACATCGCTGCACTCCTCACGGACGCCTCCCTGACGACTCTCGCGTCGCTGCAATACGCAACTGGGGTCCATGTGCTACTCTATCCGACGTTCGAGCGTTCCTCGGGACCATCGGTGTCGTTCGTATCTTCATCCGTAATTTCGCTCACCGCGCCGACGCACTCGTACGCCTCACGAGGAAGGACGTCGAGTTCGAGTTCGGTCCGGAGCAGATTGCGGCGCAGGAAGACCTTAAGGACGCGCTACTCTCATCCCCCGCACTCCGAGCAATTAGTTATGATTCCCCCTCTCCCGTCATTCTCGCAGTCGACACGTCGTTCATCGCCGTCAGATACCACCTCTGCCAGTGCGACGAGGCCAACACGCGAATCTGTTACTACAGCAGGTTCGGCTCGATTACGCTCAACGATCGCGAACGAAGGTTTTCGCAGCCGAAGCTCGAGATCTACAGCCTGTTCCGCGCACTACGATCCCTTCGACTCTACCTGATCGGCGTTCGGAACCTCATCGTCGAAGTCGATGCTCGGTACATCAAGGGTATGCTGAAGAATCCGGACATAGCCCCAAGCGCAAGTATCAACCGGTGGATCGTCTCGATTCTCACATTTCATTTCACGCTCGTCCACGTCCCCGGTACAATGCACGGCCCCGACGGTCTCTCTCGACGCACAGCTCAACCCGGTGATGTCATCGAAGACGAGGTTGACGAAGAGTTCAACGATTGGATCGACCAGATGCATTCCTTCGTTCACCAGATTCAGCCCCTCCCGTCCGTCCAGATGCGTGCCATCTTCACCAATGCCCGAGCCGAGGACGGCTCAGATTTCAATAGGGAGGAGGATAGCTACGAGCTAGTGCCTCGATCGGAGCAAGCGCAACTTGCAGACGCAAAGCTCGACGACGTGCTCGAATTTCATCGAACGTTAGCAAAGCCCGACGACATCTCCGAAGGCGTTTTTGAAGGGTTCATCAAGTACTGCATGCAATTCTTCCTCGACAACGACACCCTCTGGCGCAAGGACAGTCACGGAGCACACAAGCTAGTCGTCAAGCCCGGCGATCGCCTTCGAATACTTCAAGAATGCCACGACCGCACCGCGCATCGAGGAATCTACGCAACCCGAGCCTTCGTCAATGAGCGATTCTGGTGGCCGTTCCACTACGCCGACATCGCCTGGTTCGTTTGATCGTGCCATATCTGCCAGTCTCGACAAGTCCGTCAAATCCTCATTCCTCCGACCGTCGCAGTACCAGCCCCCATCTTTGCGAAAATTCACATCGACACAATGCACATGCCAGCTTCGGGCGGATACAAGTACTTGGTCCAAGGTAGATGCTCGCTCACGACTCACCCCGAGTTTCGAATGCTTCGAAAAGAGACAGCGAAGGCCCTCGCCGACTGGATCTTCGAAGACATCCTCTGTCGATGGGGCGCACTCAGCGAGATCGTCACCGACAACGGTACGGCGTTCATCAAGGCGGCCGATTACCTTTCGAAGAAGTACCACATCAACCATATTTGAATCAGTGGGTACAACTCGAGGGCGAACGGTCTCGTCGAACGTCCGCATTTCAGCACGCGACAAGCCTTGTTCAAGACAGCCGACGGAGATGAGAAGAAGTGGTCCCAAGCTGCGTATTTTGTATTTTGGTCCGAGCGCATCACGACTCGACGACGCATGGGCTGCTCACCCTATTTCGCTGTTACGGGCACCCATCCGCTCATTCCTCTCGACATCGTCGAAGCTACGTATCTGCAACCACCACCGACTTCGATCCTTTCGACGACCGATCTCATAGCCCGAAGAGCCATTGCGCTCCAGAAACGCGTCGACCAAGTCACCGAACTCCACTCGAAGGTCTACGAAGCACGTCGAACTGCAGCAATTCGCTTCGAGAAAGAGCACGAGCACTCGATCCAGGATTTCGACTTCAAGCGCGGAGCCCTAGTGCTCATACGCAACACGAAGATCGAGAAGTCCCTCAACCGCAAGATGCGCCCGCGATACCTAGGCCCCCTCATCGTTGTCTCGCGCAACAAGGGCGGCGCGTACATCGTGTGCGAACTCGACGGTACAGTCCTCGATCGACCCATCGCAGCATTCCACGTCATTCCGTACTTCGCGCGCAAATCCATACCAATTCCCGAAGATCTCGAAGATGTCTCGACCGAGCGTCTTCGAGAACTCGAACTATCGAATTCTCTAGGCGACGACGACGATGATGAAGTCGAAGAAGCCGAAGAACGCGACGAATAGAGGTTCTTCCCTTACTTGTACAACACGATACGTACTTTCTTCTCTCCATTCCTGCTCTCACGTTACGCGATATGCTTGATTTTCTCCTACGTTCTAGACCATCCCTTGTACGAATATCTTCGATTCAACTCGATAGTCGCGACATCGTTCGACGTTCTACGAACGCTTCGATTCGACCGTTGCGGGGAGGCTCACCTTAGACGAGTCCTCCTAGGCTGTGATGACAAACTGAGCCTATATTCTCATTAAGTCCATTTTCCCTTGCTACGAACATTCCTATTTTTCCTTCTATGTCTTTCGATCATATTACGACTTACTTCGAACACCCTTATTTTCATTTTCTTTTCTTAGTTCCCGCTAGGTTTCGTCTAGGCCAAGGGCCACATTTTCGATTCGACTATCGCCGCGATATTCTACGACAAAATTACAACTACGATACAAAATGACTCGCGCCATCGCCTAGTCCTCGTCGAGAGCCCCGCGCACGAAACCGATTCCTCCCTTCGCGAGCGCGGCCTTCTCCATCTTCTGGAGGTCGAGGTCCATGTCGTGAAGGAGTGCTCGACGGCGAGCGATGTGAGCGCGCTCCTCGCGGATGACGCGAATTATTCCCCGAGACTCGTCGTCGAGGTCGAGCGCGTCGAGGTCGTCCTGTTCAAGGCCCAGGCGGCTGGCCCCATCGAGAGGCCGTCGTAGAAGTGGGCGCAGAGGCTCGTCGACTCGGCGCTTCTTCGAACCACTCGCGTCCGCGACCGAAGGCCCAGGAGAGGCCGGCCGAACTACGAAGTCGTCAGCGAAGGCCTAGGACAAGAAGAAACGACTTACTGCGCTTCTTTGTGGTTGATCCCCCGCCGCGCGTCTTCTTTGTTTTGCCCAGGACAGACACTTTGTCGAAATAGCAGCCCTGTTGGAACTGCGCGCACCTATCGCAGGTCGTAGCGTTCTCGGCCCACACGCAATCGACCGGGGCCGAACGGTAACCGGCGCAACAATCACACTGTCCAAGAGTTTAGCATCGAACCGCTTCGACGAAGAGTCGAGCTTACCTTCTGTCCTGACTGGCGCTTCTCAATCGCCGCGGCGGCCATGTCGACCTCGGACATCGCGAGCGGACGTTCGACCGTCCGAGGAGTCTTCTACGAAAGAGAGGTTAGTCATCGAACGATGATAGAAGAAAGCACTTACGACCGAGGGGTCGTCCGACAACTCGGTGACCTCGTCATCGACCCTTGCGCGCCCTTTCCCCTTGTCGACACCGGCAGGCGCAGGGTCGGGAAGGAGTCCTTCGGCGGCCGCGATCCTCGCCAACTCTTCGTCGGTGGCCTCTTGTGCGCGACGCTCGTCTTCGGCCTGCTTCCGACGGTCCTCTTCGTCCTTTCGACACTGTTCGTCTTCGAGGCGGCGTTCCTCGGCGGCCTTCGCACGCTTCGCGGCCTCTTCGACACGTCGTGCTTCCTCCTCGGCGAGGCGCTTCTGTTCTTCGAGGCGTCGTTCGACCTCGGCATCGATGGCAGTCGCGAGCTCGGGCCAGTCCCCGCGCGCCCACTCAACCCACGACTCCGACGCCCGCTCGGCGAGCTGTTTGACGGCGGCGGCGACGCGCAACTCCGTCTCCTCGTCGCGGATGGCGCCCAGAGCCTTGCGATAGGCGAGCTGTTCGAAAACAAAGGGTTAGTTGGGTTATGCAGATTTACGAGCGACTTACCACGAGAGGCGACAAGTCTTGAGCCCACTCTTCGACCACATCGAGCGTGGCGTCGGCAGTCGGCGGAGCCTCGAGGACCACGAGCAAGGAGGCGAGGCGGCGGTTGACGAGCGAGGGAGTCGAGGCAGGGGTGGCAGAGCGAGCAGACATCGTAGAAAGCAGCGAGTATGCGGGAAAGGACGGCGAGGTAGCGACGAAGGAACGATGGGATGGGGAAAATAAGGCTAAGTCTACCCTGCTTATAACCCCTTTCCGACCAGCATTTAGCGCCGGCCACGTGGCGTTCGAAGTCTACCCGGGTTGCCATTCCGCTTCGATCCGTTCACGACCATCACGCTTCTCGCATCACGTGGAGGACCGAGGGCGGTCCAAATTTCAATAGGGAGGAGATGATAGGCGCCAAGCCCCTCTGGGCCCCGATTCACCTCTTTTCGGCACTCGCATCCCGCCCGGTACTTCGACTCAGTCTCCCAACACTTCGATTTCGCCTTCGACGCTCTTCAACACCTTCGACGGTGCGCGACGCTTACTCGAAGCTCGGCACGGTCTTTCCGATGCCTCGTGCGTAGATCTCGGAACATCTTCCGCATTCGGCGAACAATAGGGCCACTTGACGCCGCTCGGCCAAGCGCGCGCTTCGCTCCAAGCCACACCGAAGTAGCCGGTCTTTCCCGATTAGGTATCAAACCTCGCGGCATGCCTTCACGACGGCTACCGGTCCGAAGTGGCCATATGTTGCTCTTCATCTCCGCGTTCGGCATGACGTCACTCTACCGATGGACTTGGTATGTGCCTCTCGGTGAGGCAGGTTCTTGAGGAACAATGCAAAGCCCCTTGTACTCGTATGCCACTCTCGAATAGTCGTAGCGTCCTGTGTAGTATAAAATCGGTTGTACTTCTCTCCAAAAATACAAGATACTGTTCCCCCCCTCGAGTTCAGAGCTCA
>NW_020169851.1:162633-191675 GCF_002117355.1 Postia placenta MAD-698-R-SB12 | reverse complement strand
ACGCTTACTCGAAGCTCGGCACGGTCTTTCCGATGCCTCGTGCGTAGATCTCGGAACATCTTCCGCATTCGGCGAACAATAGGGCCACTTGACGCCGCTCGGCCAAGCGCGCGCTTCGCTCCAAGCCACACCGAAGTAGCCGGTCTTTCCCGATTAGGTATCAAACCTCGCGGCATGCCTTCACGACGGCTACCGGTCCGAAGTGGCCATATGTTGCTCTTCATCTCCGCGTTCGGCATGACGTCACTCTACCGATGGACTTGGTATGTGCCTCTCGGTGAGGCAGGTTCTTGAGGAACAATGCAAAGCCCCTTGTACTCGTATGCCACTCTCGAATAGTCGTAGCGTCCTGTGTAGTATAAAATCGGTTGTACTTCTCTCCAAAAATACAAGATCTGTTCCCCCCCTCGAGTTCAGAGCTCATAAGTCGAGTTCGCCCTGCGTCTACGTCCTCAACTGCGTCACTTCGTTTCTCACTGCGTAACCTCGAAACCTCGTCCACTGCGTTCACTCGTCGATACCGTCTTGACGAACCTTTCGACTTCGACTACTGTCGAAGAACTGCGTTGCACCTCGAACCGCGTCCTAGTTAAGTCCCCCCCTATCGAATCGTGTCCCTTCTCTCTACGATACATCGAAGAGCTCTGCCGAGCTTCGATCGTCGCTAACTTTCCACAGCTTCCGAGTAGCTTCGACGACGTGTCGAAGCCACCTCGTACCTACCCGTTTGTTCGTAACCTTTCCCAAAGGCGTTTCTCGTGTTCACTCGAACCGCGGGACACCTTGCTGCTAACTCCCCTCTCATTAGACTATAAGCCGTCTCTCTAGTCCCTTTAGGTCGCACCCAGGTTAGGGGTTAGGGTTTCGTAGGTCGTATCAACGCGATCACGGTCAAAAATCGTTATCCCTTGCCGTTAATCGCCGAAATGGTGGATAAGCTCCGCGGTGCCACGCTCTTTACAAAGTTCGATGTCCGATGGGGATACAACAACGTCCGGATCAAGGCCGGTGACGAATGGAAGGCGGCCTTTGTGACTAACCGAGGGTTGTACGAGCCCTTGGTGATGTTCTTTGGTCTCACCAATTCTCCGGCAACTTTCCAGGCGATGATGAACGAAATCTTCCACAATCTCATCGTCGGTGACAAGATCCTCGTATACCTTGATGACATACTCATCTTCTCCACCAACAAAGAGGAGCATGAGAAGGTCACACGCGAGGTTCTACGCTGCCTTCAGGACAATGATCTGTTCCTAAAGCCTGAGAAGTGCGAATGGGATGTTCCCAAGGTCGACTATGTCGGCTATGTGTTCGGTGGCGATGAGGTAGCGATGGATCCTGCGAAGCTAAAAGGAATTAATGAGTGGCCAGTACCCCGGAACAAGAAAGATGTTCAGAAGTTCCGGGGGTTCTCCAACTTCTACCACCGCTTTATTAAGGACTTCACTAAGATCTCGCGACCACTCGACCGACTCACAGGGAACGACCCATGGCATTGGGGCGAAGAAGAGCAGCACGCTTTCGATGAGCTCAAGCGGCTCTTTGCGATGACTCCAGTCCTAGCGCTGTACGACCCTAATCGAGAGACGCGCATTGAGGTTGACGCCTCGGGCTACGCTACTGGCGGTGTGCTGATGCAGAAGCAGGACGACGGCAAATGGCACCCTATCGCCTTCAGATCTCACGCTATGGACCCTGCCCAGCGCAACTATGAGATCTACGATAAGGAGATGCTCGCAATCATCGAGGCACTAGACGATTGGCGCCACTATCTCGAGGGGTTACCCAATCAGTTCGAGATCGTAACCAATCATAAGAATCTCGAGTACTGGCGCACGTCACAGCACCTCACTCGCCGACAGGCACGCTGGTCGCTGTTCCTGGCTCGCTTCGACTTCTGCATCACGCACAAGGCCGGGACGTCCAATGGAAAGGCTGATGCCCTGTCACGTCGATCAGACCATCAGATCGGCAATGAGGATGATAACACCGATCAGGTGGTTCTCAAGCCAGAGCGCTTCCGCATCGCCTCTGCCAGGCGTGGCCATGCCTCGGTAACGGCCGATCAGTCTCTTCTGAAGTGCATCAGGGAATGTTCGGAGAAGGATCGGGAGGTGGCCGAGGCACTTGAAAAGGTGCAGGACCTCGGGCCGCCCCGGCTGCAGAGGGGTTTTGAGGAGTGGAATGCCGAACAAGGACTTCTGCTGTTCCGCGGGTGCGTGTACATCCCAAAGAACGCGGAGCTCCGGTGGGATATTGTCAAGATCCACCACGACTCGCCAATCGCCGGTCATGGCGGTCGTGCCAAAACCCTGGAGCTCGTATCACGGAATTACTGGTGGCCTGGGATGTCCAAATTTGTCAATGAGTACGTAAGCACCTGCGACGTGTGCAACCGTACCAAAACATTCCCAGCCAAGCCCCAGGGTCCGCTGAAGCCGAACGAGATCCCCGAGCGCCCGTGGCAGATCATCACGACCGATATGATCGTCGGCTTGCCAAAGTCTGATGGATTCGACTCGATCCTGGTTACCGCCGACCGCTTTACCAAGCAGGTCCACTTCTCAGCCTGTCATGAGACCCTGACGGCAGAAGGTGCGGCAGACCTGTACATCTGCAATGTGTTCAAGCATCATGGGGCCTCGGCCAAGGTCATATCAGACCGAGGTCCCCAGTTTGCTTCGAAATATCTCCATGCGGTGTACAAGGGACTAGGGATCGAGCCGGCGCTGTCTACAGTGTTCCATCCTCAGACAGATGGCCAGACTGAGCGCTGGAATCAGGAGATCGAGCAGTACCTGCGTGCTTTCACAAGCCACAGGCAGGATGATTGGGCAAAACAGTTGCCGCTCGCAGAGTTCGCACTAAACAACCGAGTTCACTCCGCGACTGGGCACTCCCCATTCTTCCTGCATCAGGGGTACAATCCTGAGATCCAAGTGCGGATCAATCCGATGTCGGCAATGCCTGCAGCTGCTGATCAGCTCAAAATCCTGAAGGAGATTCGCGATGATACGCGCTCTGCGCTCGAGCTGTCAGCCGAGCGTATGAAGGTGTACTACGATAAGCACGTGCAAGAGGCACCGGTCTTTGCGCCGGGGGACAAGGTCTGGCTTGATGCCCGAAACCTTAAGCTGAAACAGCCGAGCAAGAAGCTCAGTCCCAAGCGCCTCGGGCCTTATACCATGCGGCAAAAACTCGGAGACCTGGATTACGAATTAGTCCTGCCAAAGTCGGTGCCGGTGCACCCGGTATTCCATGTCTCCTTGCTGAGCAAGTACATGCGTAGCAATATCCCGGGCCGGGAGCCGGAGGAGCCGCCTGCGATCGAGGTTGAGGGCGACGAGGAGTACGAAGTTGAGCGGATCAAAGATTCGAGGATCTTCCGGCGTCAGCTGCAGTACCTCATCAAGTGGAAGGGCTATGACGATTCGCATATGTCATGGGAACCGGCGCGCAACGTTGCCAATGCGCCGGCCCTCATAGCCGACTTCCACCGGAAGAATCCGAACGCCCCTTGTCGTCTCAACGCTGCCACATTTGGTGGTCTCAACTTTCAGCCAATGCCTTCGCCGCTGACGGAAGCACGATGCCGCTCCGGGTGGGAGATGGGCAAGGGCGCCTCGCATGAGGTCATGCGCCGTTGAGGGGGGGGTAATGTCACGAGTTGGCACGGCGTCTAGCCGTTTTTTAATTTTTTCCTTTTCGCGGGCTCGAACCCGCGACCTCTGTACTACCTGCCTGATATGGACACATCATATCTACTGTACGATTAGATTAGATAGGACGGCAGTGCGCGGCACAGCTCGGGCCCCGCTGACACAGCCTCTCTGACTCACCGGCCCCCGGGGCCGCGTCAGCATGCTGCGCACGGACCAGCTGTGCACGGACCAACGCGCACAGCCTGCCCTTATCTCCCCATGTATATAAGCCGGCCTCTGCTGCCCTAGGGACCTCAGTTTTGACCTCTTGTCCCTAGGTCAGTAAGCTCCTTTGTATCCTTTACTTACCTGTACTAACCAATACATTTCTTGTCCCTAGCCTTAGGTTTGAGCCTTGCTCACCATCGCTTCGGAAGACCCAGTCGAACGCCCCCAGCATCCTTCAAAGTCTGTGTTTCCACTGTCGCTCGACCCTAAGTCGCGACACTGGTCTTGATGCCAGACACTGTTATGTACCACATTACTCAGGCTCTCTACAAAGAGATCCATCATGCTGCCGTGAGTGGATAACACCATCTACAGACAAACCATCACTGTACTAGCACACAGTGTCATTACGGACATCGAATATGGCTGGCTCATCTTGATAGCACCGCACAAATGAGCGCGCGAGCGTCGAGCATCGAGGCGTGCCGGTGGTGGGAAGACAAGGCGACGCGGTTGCCCTGACGCAGCCATTGTGCGAGATATCAGTGTGCGGCCATCTGAGAACGCGCAAATGCCTCTCTTGCAATGCATCGCGTGCAGCATGTAAGTGGTAGCAGATCAGCTGCGGATGCCCCTCGCACGTCGCACTCGTTCGTACTGGACAGCGACGCAAACACCGGTGTTGCAGCGGATCGCGTGCGGACACTCCTCGCACATCACACTCGTTTGCACTGAACGGCGTGGCCGGCCATCCATCTCGCGTTGGAATTCATCACGTCGTCATGGCGCGTGACTGCATCTCGCGAGCATGCGAGGGATTATCCTCCGCCCTCCTGCCCTTTAGAACACGCTGCGTTCTGCACGTTGCGGCGCTCTGGGCCAGCTCTGGGACCGCCGCACGACATGTCTGCGGCTGGCTGACAACACGGGCCCACTCTGCGACCTAGCCGGAGTGACAGCCACGGACGGCCTCGAGTCAAGACTTCCATCGTAGTGTTGATTTCTCGGACGGAGCGACAGACAGTGTGGACGCGGGGAACGGGCGTACGCCGTGGAGCCCTGCACTGTTGGCGGCGTCAATGCTGCCGTGTGAAATACGTACACGCAATCCGGTGCCGCGCGCCGTCTATGTAATGCCTGTTCACGTCTATCTGATCCCCGGATGAGTGTGCGCATGCGCCATAACATCCTCCTTGCGGCTGCGCCCGCGCGGGCTGCTTTTACACTGAGACGGCCATTCCGCACGCATCCCTTGCCGTTCGTTCTCTCGTCTTCTCCCACATGTGTCCCGTCTCGGCTCTGGCCGCCCACGTCCGCCTCGCGTTTCCGTTCCTGTTCCTGTCTGGTCCCTCCCGCATCAATTCATTCCGCTTCCTAGCTGTAGGAGCCGGCCGCCCGTCGTTCGCAGGCTAGCCGCACCGGCACACGCTCAGACGGAAACACCGTACGACAATGGAAGTCAGCGTGCGCGACGCGTCTCAGCTCTGATAACAAGGCATGATTCAGCTCCTCGGCTACTCCGAGTACGGGTTTGTGTTGAAGGATGTGCCAGTCGAAGGCCTCATGCGGCTCGACCTCGCATCGGTGGTACAGGACGTCACACACAGGGCAATACAAGTAAGTAATCGCACTCAAAAGATGGCTGTCGATCTGAACTTCCGTATAGCAACGTGGTTATTGTCGCGCGGATGCAGTCACCATTCCCGCCCGCCGAGAAGAGCTTCGCTGGGGTTGGTAACCGCCTCTGCGACGGTCCCTTGCAACACTGGAACAGGCGCGGAGGCGGTCATTGCTCCCGCCGAGGAGAGCCTCGACGGGGTTGGTGACCACCTTTGCGACATGTTCCTTACGCATCAGTTCAGGTATGACCTTGCCATTAGAGACCTATCCTCTGCTATCTGCGCCCGAAGCCATCAGGCTGCTGGAGAGCTGACAACACCAGGTCCATTTCACTCGGCCACCTCTTTGGGTAATGCTCCGAGGAGCGTGTTTCGCAATTTCTTCCCCTTTTGGATTTGTCTGATGTCAGATTGTGTTCAAAAAATCGTAGATACATTTCCACTATGATGAGCTTGCTGTTACTCTATCCTCAGTATATCATCTTGTCACTGTATGGGCGTCATGTATTGAGTGTAAATACGGCAGCAGCGTCGCCACCAGTCAGCTAGTAAGCCACACCTGAAGCTTGTGTCCAATACTCTCCGCGTCACTCCTCATCAGTATGGTCGATGCACACTCAACCAAGCAGCATAATCAACAAGCATAGACCTCCTTTGCAAACGTTACATATAAGCGGCGTGTAGCATACCGGCGCCCGGTAACGTGTCCTCATCTATCGGAGGTTGCTCGCGGTAGTCATGCGCAGTGATTCGCGCTACTGTAATATCACAATAATGATCCTTTTGTCGAGGTCTATCTCATCGCTCTCTGCGTCTGTAAGCAATGATAGACAGCGACGAGCGCTGCACACCATGGCGCGATGCCAGTGGCCTCCTCAACGTAGCCATTAGCCATGGAGCCAAAATGTCGCTACCACGTACTGTCTCGACACTCGACGTCATTGACATGACGACTCAAGTAAGATCTCAGTGCCTCTCACTACTTTTGGAACCACATACGAACTGATTGTGAAAAATGCGTTGCCCAGATCACGGTCGACACCTGCTCTCCAAGGCCTCTTGATCGCCGTGCCTTCGATTACCTATGAGAGGACATTATCTTCCTGGAAACCCTGGTCTCAGCTATTTGAGAGGGATTACGGTATGTCACATTTGTTCATGACTGGCTGGACAGCGCTTAGAGAGGTGAAGACGTGATCAGGTCACGGCTACAGTCACCGCGACCCCCATCTGGGCGCTTCAGAACGGCGGCGATGTTGAATTCCCTAATATTTACGTGCGTACATTCAGTCGTTAGCTCCATAGTGATATCTTCCTGACACTGACTACAGAATACGTCCTCGACACAGGGTGCAACTGCCGCTGCGAATCTCGAGCAGATGAACAGTTCATACAAGTTCATACGTCTCCTGTGACATGGTACGTTCGTACGCCACCTGCGCATCCCAGGCTCGCGGAACCGGATTTTTGATGCTTGTATTCTTAGCGCTGCGATAAATCCAGGACAAATATGCGCGAATTTGCATACCGCCGTTCTTGTGGCATCGGAGCAGGACAAACGAGAAGCTCGCCGGCTGATTGATCATGCTCGCAAAAGGAGAGACGCGTGTGCTCCAGCCACAGGTGGCTCTTTCAGCGCGCGCCCCTGATCAAATCGGTGGCTTTGGCCCGCGACCCTTTTGTTCGCTTTGTCGCAAAATGGGAACAAGGTGACGTTGTTTCGGTGGACCGTCGTGGCCGGTGCTTCCTCACATATAAAAGGCGACTGCATCAGACGACTGAAATCATCGACCACCTTCCTCCTGCCCCAGTAGCTGTTCACCGCTCCTCTCTCCAACTCGAGATTCTACGCATCGACAGCATGTGCTGTTTTCGAGACGTTCCCTCGCACCTCCCCTTCCTGATTCAATCGTCAACTGTTGAGTATGCATGCACGTTGTTACACCGACTTGCTACCTCCTCACCATCGTGCACTATCTAGTTCTCCGGGTATCCCGACAGCTGCAAGGTTGTCGAGACAATCAAGTTTGCCGGCGAGATCGTGTCAAGGGCGGACTTGGCCCTCAAGGTAAGGAAGTCAGTCGACAAGGCTGTCAGAGTGAGTGTTTGCATGCCTTCGGAATGACCACCATTCTGACCTATTCTGCAGCTATGTCGTGGGGTCTACCCGGTGATGGTCACAAACCCGGCCACGGAGCCACTCACCAACTCCAGGCCGATGGACGACGCTGAACCGTTCAACGGTTCCATACCGTTCACCGGCCTTGACGCCCTAGTCGCAGGTGATCTGTATCTGGTGAGGTTGGACCAGGTGGGCCCAAACCGTCGGCAGTCGGCTGTCGAGTAAGTGATTCTACACTCTGCGAACAATTCTATCCTGAATGATTATGCAGAAATGCGCTATCGCCTTTGCTATCATGGCCTCGGTGAATAATTGCACGCAAGGCATTGTGTTCCAGCAGAACACAGACAGCATAATGAGGCAACCTCGGTTCAACCTCAAGCCCCCATCGTCTTTGCGTGCGGCAAGAATAAGACCCCTGTCCAGCTTTTCGGAACGAGAACGCATGAAGTCGGCAACCTGATTCGTGCGACAGAACCGCTCCGCCGCAACAGGGATGGTCCCAGTATACGCAGCCGTTAGCCATGGAGCCAGACAAAAATCTCCCATCGTCGTCTCCACACCACTGCAAACACCTGCCGCGAGCTTCTGCCTCACTTGCTTTGATGCGTAATTTGGAATGGGACGCCCATCGTTATTTGTTTGGCTGTAAAGGAGCTCATGGCGGCTGTGAGTCAGTAAGAGAGAACCCGGAGCCGCGAGCACGCGTAGACACTTTAGTGCTCTCAAGCAAATATAAAGCATATGTGAACAGCTTGTATGCACACATCGCACAAACAGAAGGTACTGGAGGGCTTGAAGATCATGACTGTCCGCTTTGAGCGGTCTGGCGTGAGGGCTGAATCTCGAATCGACGTACCGGCGTGGACGCCCACTCAACTCGGCTTAAGGCGTCTCTTTGATCCTTTTGCCTAATGGCAGATTTGAGGCAGACCACCGAGCAGAACTGGTAGCTGAGTGATCGGCGGCTGCCTCATTCGGACAACCACGTGATCACGACACGAGCCGAACACAAGCCGTGTGAACTTTGAAGTCTATAATGTCCTCTTCGAGTTACAGCAAATGGCCAAACAAGGTCATTTTATTGATCCACTGTCGCTGTTCACACGTCTGCCCGTTCTCCCATCCGCATCCCGAATGGACTGTGGTCCTAGCCTCTTCTCATGCCAACATAAGGAGTCCGGAAATCTGACGACGCCGGTGGATGCCTTATCTCAAGAAGACAATTGGAGGCTTGTTACAAGACCTTACAAACAGGTGAGCTCGTCGTAGTCTTCGGCTGTCATCTCTAGTGAGTCGTATCAGCCCCCTCCGACACATCAACGTCCTCCAGCAGGGCATCCATCTCGTCATCGTATAGAAATTGACGCAAAATGCCCAGGATCTCCTCGTTCAAGCCCGGAGGTCCCACCCGACCGCCGCTCGCCACCCTTCCATTACCAGGATTCTCTCTCGCTTCAGCCTGCCTAGCGCAGCGCTTCAAGTAGTCCTCGCATGCGTTCTGACCTTTGCGATGGCGTTTCAGTGCATCTGTCCGAGGGAAGCGCATTCCGCATGAATCGCAGACGTGCTTCCTGACCTTGAAGCATTGCAGCAGGTGACGGCGGAAATCTCTCCGGGTGTCGAACGACCATTCGCAGGTCCGAAGAGGGCACGCATATGCTTTCTTGTTTTTGGGTGGCTCCCTTTTCATTTTGCGCCTGTCTTCGTCGGCATCGGAGTTGACATCATGATCGGTGTCTCCGTCATCGTCATCGCCCTTGCTGTAGCCCAACCTTTGCTTCATAGCTATACGGCGGGGCTGCGCCCGTATGCTTTCTTTGTGGACTGAGGGTCCAGGCTCATCGACATTGGTGCTGGCAATAGCGCATTCCTTGCGCTTTTCTGCTGCGGTGAATTGTGGAGGGGAAGGCAGCCGGGCCTGAGTAATTCGATGCGATGAGCTCTGCGGGCTTCGTTCCAAGACGTTGCTCATTTTGGCGGTGTGCAACGTTGACGGCTCGCACTCGTCGCTTGGTGTATACGGTCTCGCACGGGCAGCTCCAGTCACTGTCGCCGATTGGATCCTCCGGTGAACTGATTCATCGATCGAGTCTTCGTCACCTCGATTGACATTGCTGTATAGCTCAGCATTCTCGGCAGAGGCATCATGGTGTCCTGCTTCAAGGTCGCCCTTGCCCTGTGTGTGCAGGGAAGGGGATCCGGCGCAGAACACGCTAGACATCTTCGAGGTCAGACCAGATGATGTGGCGAAGGCGTTGCTTGTTGGCGAGGTGCGGATTTGGGTGGAGCGAGCGATAAGCGAGGGGATACTGGCGGCGGGGTTTGCGCTGGACTGTGGAACACGGGGTAGCCACCTGGAGCCATTCCAGTATGGCAGAGATGGGTCCATGCGCGTTTTTACGGGGGTGATTGGCAGGGCTTGCTCTGTTGTTGAGCGCGATGGCTGCGTTGAAAAGCGAGTCAGTCACGGTGCTAAGAGAGGTGATCGGCAATACATACTCGATCTCCGTCTGATGGACGTGCCTGAAGATCCCTACCAAACAGTCCCTCGTACTCCAAGTACCTGGAAATTAAGGATTGACCGTGGCCTGTGGCGCCGTACGACCACTCGTGGTGCGACTGGATACCAGTGTGTGGCGCCACTGACAAGTGTTTGCAAGTGCATAGCCCAATGAAATGGCGGAGCTGATGTTCCACGAAATGGTAGTCCTCAACGATGGTGTCTGTCTGGTTGGACCATACTACGAGCACCTGATCTTCGCGCTGAGCTGCAGCATCAGCGCGCTGGATACACTGAAATCGTGGGAACTACCTACCACGAGTGCACCATCGTACATAATGGCCTCTTCTAAGAACTCGAATGAGGTCACAATGGGGATATCAACATCGCCCATATCAATTCTTGTAGCCAAAGGGCTGGGTGGATGGTGAGGTCTAGGAGATGTTTTCCGCCAAAATGCTTACTAGTAATGCAATATATCGACTATGGCCTGGGTCCTGGCCTTGACAGCGACCTTGTAAGCCATATTGGGGACCGCGTCTGTGAAGGGCAGACCGGAGTTGTGGGATGTGAGGACGCGCTGGTTGGTGCGTAGGACCACAGCTGCATGGTGTTGATCGGAAGAGATGTCCACGAGACACTCCTCGAGGATCTGTAGTGTGATAGACTGGGGTAAATCCATGGCGGCCGGTCAATGGTGAAGCAAGGGGACGGGATGCAACGCAATCGAGGTCAAAGCACGGTTGTGGCTGAAATGTGGCTTTGCTTCGTCGACTTTAAAGATCCTCTCCGCTTTCGAAGTCCGCATGCTAATGGATTGTTGTCAGGGATTGGACTAAGAACCTAGCTCGGTAAGGTAAGCTTCCACTGCTTTGCATTTTTCCCTATCGAGTAGCAGTATGCAGACAAGTATTTCGATTCTTGAACAAAGGACGCTCATACGTATTCGTATTCGGACTTGTACAACCACATATAACTAATTTCCTTTTGCGCTTTGACAGTTGCTCCACTCGTGGCCTTCCCCGACGCTTTGTCACAATAGCGTGTCAACATGCGGCCACATCATTTCAGGAACGCAGATGGCAAAGGTCATCCCCCGCCACCCGGCGTATAAAGACCTGACCAACGCGTTACAGCACCATCCAGCAGTTTAGTCCTGAAGTGCTCCCTCACCCCTCAACATCAATTTGCTGTAATCACATCCTCACTCGATGCTCATCCCCTCATCCCAGCCGCCCAGCGCCACTACGCGCC
This sequence comes from Postia placenta MAD-698-R-SB12, assembly GCF_002117355.1. Classification (NCBI taxonomy): domain Eukaryota; kingdom Fungi; phylum Basidiomycota; class Agaricomycetes; order Polyporales; family Adustoporiaceae; genus Rhodonia; species Rhodonia placenta. The sequence continues at coordinate 180,308 of NW_020169851.1, read as the reverse complement.
TTCCCTTCTTGATTCAATCGTCACTCCACCTTAAAACCACAGTCACGTCTGTGACCGGCCAAAGCTGTCGGCGTTTTGTGTCGGCTTGGTGGCTATCGACATCGATTGACCTGAGAGCACAACATCTTTCAACCTACTTGTACGCCCGAATCCTCCTGGGACGATATTGTCATGCTTACTCCTCTGTACCAATCTATTTTCCGCATAATCCCACCGATTCCACATCCGCCCTTCAGCTTGGTAAAGACGGAAGCATGGCGAGCGTTGTCAGGCGACTGACCTACGCAGATGAAGACGCCTTCAAGGTTTATGAGAGTTCCAGCACTGTGCGCTTCTATCCTCGGCAGCCGGCAGAGTGCTCAGGTGTGAGGTTGGCCGACGCTCGTTTGACAACAGCGGAGAAATACCTTCACAAGGGCCTGGTGGCGGTCGATATCGGCTGGCCCGGGAGTGCGATCGTATCAGACGTACATGTACGCCCCGGTCCTCCTCGGACGATTTTGTCCATGCTTACTCTGTATCAGTCTAATTCCGTGAGTGTCTCAAAGGCACGCAGGCGAGGAAGACAATTCAGTCCGAGATCGCGACGGTTGTAAAATAACGCGCGCACAATTGCTGGATAGCACCCGGAAGGCCGTGGAGGAGGCGGTGACGGTACGTGCAGTATCCTCGATGCTATAGCTCTGTTCTGACTACCAGTGCAGAGAGCGCGTAGAGCGCACGTAGACGTGATTACGGCCCCGTCTACGGATCCTTCGTCGGTCCGAATCCTCTACCGCTCGAAATCATGTATCTGGTTTCATTGGAGAAGGTAGATGAGCATCGCTAAAATAGATGCTAGGATGAGGAAGACAGACACAGTCCGACATGTCGAGGGCCATATCATGACATGGGCACAACGCCAGACAGAGTATAGAAGATTGTAGAGGAGGTGATGACAGTATGTGCTAAGTCTTCGATGAGAGGTTCTTTCCTTCTGACCCCTGATGCAGCCAGCAGGGAGCACGTGGACACAAACACAGTCACGGCGCTCGTAAAAAATCTCTCTGCTGTTCTGACATGTGCGTCAGTAACTTCCGTGCCTGATCAGTCTCCTGGCTGCTTATGATGAAACCATAGATTCAGGATTGGCATACGAAAATCACCTAACTTTGCCCGCGAACTTCCGTCTTTGACAAGCTGGATGGTTCTCATCTTGCAAGAAGTTTAATTATGCGGAAAAATAAGGTGAATAAACTATGAGGTGGTACGGAAGGGAGTAGACGAGAGGGCAGACCGGGGAAAACAGAAGAAAATGCGTTCAAAGGCGGTTGTCACGTGCCACACGTCATGTTCGAGTTTGGCACTCGTCGCTGGACGCAACTTTCTGGCAAAAAAACCTCGTACTCTCGATCCTCTACGTAGTCTCCAACTCGTCCAATATCCCTCAGAAGTCAACACGTAATCATTGGGGCCTGCATGATCCATGTGTTGAAACACGCTGACCCGCGCGGTCAGGAACGAGCTCGCAAGCTCGGGCGCGCGAGTAGCCGGGGGCCGGAGGCCCCTATCGTAGTATATAACGACCCCGCGCGATGTACGTACCGCACGCGATTGTCCCTTACGGGCATCGCTACGCCCGTGGACAAACGCGCCCCACGCCGTCGCACCAGTTGTTACAACACCATGGAAATGTGTTTCCGCTGTTGTACAATAAGAGTGAGACCAATGGCGGCCGTGGCGCGCTCGGGCCCATCTACAGTGTTTGGCAATCATCAAACCCTATGTCTGAGGGGAAACCCATCTGTCAGCTGTCGACGGTTCATCGAGGCGACGACACGAAGCTTAAGGCGAGCGCCTGCTCCGTCACCGGGACCGTCGCGGCACGTATGTTAGCCACTTTTAGTCATTGATGGGTCTTTCACAGTGCGCCGCCTGATCGCTCGCTTTGACCCGATTGCCTTTTGTTCTCCTTGGGGAAATGTGGAGACAAAGCGACGCCTCCTGCGGTGGACCGTCGTGGCCAGAGCTTGCTGAGGGATAAAAGGCTGTCGCGTTGGACGAGCAGAATCATCCGCCTCCCCCTCCTCCTGGCTCGATATCACTTTCCCAATCTTCTTTACAGCCCGTAACTCTACGTAACGATACCATGGGACTTTTTCGACCTCGAGGCGCTCGCTCGTTCCCCCTTCCTGAATCAATCGTCAACAGCTGCATGCTTGAGCAGCAAATACTCAATTCAGGTCTCGTGAAGAGACCATAGTCTTCGCTCTGGCAGCTGATTCCAAGGGAAGAGGGATCAGACTGACAGCCTTGCAGCGGGGGTTAGTTGGGGGCGTTGTAAGACACGCCACGGAGCCTGTGGTCCTCAATTGGGAGGGCGACTTCATCTGCGTCACGGTCCAGTTCGGTGGGTATGGCTCCCATATGGGGGTGAGTGATATCGTTAGTGTACATGGGCTGACAAGGGAGCTCTTAGGTCCGCGGGTGCACGCGACGAGAACAGCCCCCTGCAGGTTATCCAAGGTCGCTGTCAAGATACGGCAACCAGCCCCTCGCGCTTGACGATTGGTGCTGTATGTTCATGACAGCGTTCAATATCTTCTTATCACCATCAGTGCCACTCGTGTCACATCGGCGCGTCTCCCGTCCTTGATTCTTTATTTCCGCTGGAACGAACAGCTGCAAGCCCTCAGCAGTCCACATCTCATGCTGGCCACACTCGACCTGCAGCCCATAGCGCAATTGACACGTGCATGCTTGCGCGATGTTGTGGACGATGTGCCTCGTCCTTATATCAACCCGATCATTGTCGCACATCCGGTGTCGCACCGATGGTCAGACTTAACGTAGTCGGCTTTGGCACCCTCGAATCAACCCTACTGAGTTCGCTATCAACAACCAGTACCTGCTTGCCTACAAGACTCCAGGGCCACTATCCAAGTGCAATCCATGCGAACGACGCCACACAGGACACTCCATGATCGCAAACAGAGATGTCTCATAGCTCGTCCCTCATCGACTTGCTCCAAGATGCTACCACTACTTAAATAACAAAATCCCCCCTGTATTCACATTAGCCACTCGCCTGCGCCCAGTATCGCTGTCACATAGTGTACTACCCGTGCTCGCAATACAACATCTGCAGCACGACTATCAGTTTGTCGTGATCCTCGCTGCAAGTGCGTGGCGCAAACAGCAGTTATTGTCTTCCTGCAGTAGAGATATGAGGATATTGATTCTTGAGAGAAAGGGATGTGTCTACTCCCAGGATGTTTCGTAATGTCGTCTGGTGGGCGATCAGGCGTCTAGTGTGTCTTTCCTTTCGATGTCCGCTGTTGTTTTGCGTTTCAAGATAGCCCGGCGCGTATAATCGGTGAATTGCGGTCGTCTCATACGGACGTGTGACGAAAGTAGTGGGCTCTCGTGAGCCTTATGCTGTAGCATACCACAGCGCACAGTACTATCGCGATATGTCAGAAGATATGACCCTGTGCTGTGATGAAAGACTGTTAAGGTGCAACATAGAGAGATCATGTTCACTGTATGATTTCTCTACTGATGGGGGCAGCGCTGGATCTTTTCAGTGATTGCTTTGCTTCGATTGACGACTCGAAGATGCGGGATGAACGAACGCATTCGGTATGTCAAGCTCTAATCAGAATTGCGCAAGATTGTGAAGACGTTCGTGCGCGAAGTATCTGATTTCACTCACTATCATCCGTCGCGCTGTTCCATGGCTAATTGTCTCGAAGAGACTGTCCCGTGCAATTTTTCTCTGAACGTGGTCGTCATTGCACCATTGGCATAACGAGAGCACGACGGATCTATTTGTAGTGACGGGGCGGCGGCGAGACATCTGGCTATGAAAGCCGGAAATCGACTACTCCTCGGACGCACGTAATGGACAACTTGAACGTAAAACTACCCGTTTCTGACAATGCTGATAACAGTTTTGTGCTGGCCCCTACAAGGTCGAGCGCAATAAGGGCCGACTGTCGCACAAGTGAGCGTTGAGGAAATAACGCAGCAGGATCGTCGTGGACGTCGACAGCCGAGAATGAACTCTGCGTTGCCACCAGAGCCATTCAGCCAATCGGAGCGGGGAGACGGGCGCTCCGAGAGAGACGGACTGCCGTGTTCAGCTTCTTGAGCGTTCGTGTTCGCTTCCTTCTCGTCGTGGACGTCCTCATGCGACGTCTCCCTATGTTTGACCTCTGGACTTTTGTACAAGCCGTGGCGAGCAGAAACTGTTTTATTTCACCGTCCAACCTGGGTTCATGTCCATCTCCTAGGGTCAGCCCCACCTCATCCAGGACATGTAGCTCAATCTTCCGTGGTCCGTTCTGCAAATTTGCTTCTCTTTGTAGAACTGTTCTCTGCTATCTGCGTTCGCGTCTTGCTCCTCTCAGCGGCACTATGCAGAGGCTCGTGGCGCCCATTCTCGTTCTCCACACGGTGTCCCGTCGCGTCCTCACGCACGAAGCGCTCCCCATGATGGTCACAAGAGTGTTTTGACCCGAAGGCAGCGGTACGAACCTTGGTGAAGCTCATGTGGTCAGTGAGATGAAAGCTTTCTTTGAAAAGCAGACAAGACCACGCTAATTGCCCTGAATTGACATGGTGGATATATTCATTTCAGGTATTGAAGTCAAACACACCAATCACACTATGGCGCGACATCAGCAGGAGGTAAAAAGTAAGTCATAAAATAGTCAACCCAAACTATGCGGAAGTCTTGTTGATCATGATCTGTGAAGTGATACACAATTCGGAAAAGTACCAACGCGACACATTAAGAGATCAAGAGACAATAACCCCATACCTTAATCCGCTCGCTCGTCTTCGACATCGTCTCTCTCATTGAGCGCATCGACATACTCAAGTAAGGTCTCCATCTCGTCCTCATGCAGAAACTGAGCAGAAGGTCGAGGACCTCCTCGCTGAAGGTCAAGCTCTCCGTGCTTGCTGATCGTAAAGTACTACAGCAGGTGACGGCGGAAATCGCACCGGGTATCAAAGGATGATTCGCAATGCGGAAGAGGGCAAGCAAAATACTTCTCTTTCAGTGGGGCCCTTTTATTCTCAGGCTTGCTGGCGTCGGCACGGGTGATGGCCCGGGATGAGTATTGGCGCACCCATCAATTTTACTGCAGATACCACTATGTAACCTCTTTCTCTTGGCTGCGCGACTGGACTGCACTAATCTGCTCCCAGATCAAGCTGAAGGCCCAAGCTCGTCGGTGTCAATGTTGACGCTTGCAACAGCACGTACCTTGCGCTTCTCCTCTGCAATGCAATGGAGGAGAAGGCTGCCGAGTCAGTGTAGCTGTGATCTGCGAGTGTCGTTCGAACAACTTCCCCGCGCGCGGCTTCGAAACCGAAGAATGCTCCCGCTCGTGGCTACCTGACTGTAGTCCCCGCCTGTGAGAGTCGCGGCACCGACATTTTTGGACAGGCGGGCCTGCTTTGTCACGTTGAAACGGCCCTGGTATGCTGAATACCCGGAGATCTCTCCACGTCACATGGACGAGCTTTGGCTATGGCCAGGAATGATGCTATCGAGCGAATGCGTATTCTCGGGCTGAACACCAAGTAGCAACAGCGAAGATGATAAGATGTACAATGTAATGCGTGGTGAGTCAAAAGGAACGATTTTTGGCGTGCCGGAATCACAGTGCTGAGACATGTTACTGTGCCAGCGTGACTTACGTACATGTGGCGATATCGATCGACGGTGCATGCTGGAGCGGAATTGAACGCATTGAAGAGCGGGCTGGAGTCGAAGGTGAGCATGCTCTCCGCAAAGGTTGAGGTAGGAAGTGCTTCGATAGCAACGCTGCTCTCGTTCGTATTCCCGAACCCCAGCTACTCCCATTGCAGCACGTCGAACGGCGGGAAGTTCATCTTCAATGCGTTCATCTCGAACGGCAAGCCGAGCGGACGGGAGGTATGCGGGAAGGCGGGCGCCTTATCCATGATCTGCTGGTGAGTGGGCTGGCTGACGAGAGCCTTGTTTGCCGTGAGGCGCAAGTCGGATGAGGGGAGAAGATTCTGAAGGAGTTCATTATTCGCTGCATCTCGGCTTCTAGATGGTAGCTCACCTACGCGGTGTCACCATTTGCGGCAGCCTGAGAGGAAAACGTCGCCTCATGAACCTCTCGCTGGCTTCGTGATAATACCACCTGGAGAGAGGCAATATGCGGTTAATCCATCAAGTCGACTGTTCCTGATTAGTTGGCTCACATTAGCGTCTTAAGCAGGCTGTCCATCTGGATCGAGGTCCTTAATTTATTTCAAAGACATAGATTCGCTCATTCCTTCGCTGCGAGCATCCCGGAAGGCCCGTTTGCTCTGCCATTGCCTGAACAGCTTCCTGAGCTAGACGTTGCTTGATACTTCCTCGATTAGCTGCGTCTGCGTCTTTCTGACATTACTGGATTCGATGATCGCCTTGGCGTTAGTAGTGTGTGGCTTTTCTGTGGCCCTAAGGCTCGGCATCGATGCATAAACTGTTTGACGAGTATTTCCAAGACCTGGAGTGGAGCATTGAGTAAGTGTGCATTACGGCTCAGCTGTCGAGACGAACCGTCGACCCCCACTGGGAACTTATACTTGAAAGTGTAAGCGATATCTATGCGTCTCTCACGCTCTTCCTCCGGGCGCGCGGGGCCTACTGTCATTGTGCTGATGAGATTGCGGTATATCTCAGGCGGCTTTCTCATCGGCATTTTCCCTAGAGATCTTCTGAGCTCGTCCAGAAGCAGTCGCACGGGTTCATCTTGGAATGTGGAGGAAAGATCCAGGCTTATTTTCGCCATGGCGTGGTCTGCGTGACCCTCCTGCGCAAAATGAGCAATGCAAACTGGATCGTCGCTTCGATTGACGCACTTTCAAATGTTTATTGTCTCGCAAGAGCCGCACGATAGTGACCGCTGCAGCCGCCGCCTCGAATTTGATCTTTGCCATCCATGTCGGCACAACATACTCCAAGAACCACACACCGCCATTGAAGTTCTGCGCGGGCGGTATGCAGTCGTAGGTTGTCTCGACGTCCACGTCGGGCGCACTGGCCATGCTGGCGTCGAATTTCTTCGCCTCTGTCTGCAGCTGCTCCATGCCCGTATACTTGGCCGGCCAAATCCCTTCCGAGCGTCCTGGAGCGTTCTTTGTTGCGAGGAGCTACGTTTGCTTGGGATGAGAAATGTAGGTCAAGACTAAAAGAGGAGTGCTCACAGAATGGGCGAAGCCCGAACAGGCCACAGATGCACACGTCACTGAGCTCGAGGTTTCTCGGCTGAGGACGGTCTGCCGTGGACACAAGTAGTCAACGATTGAATCAGAATGAGGACGAAAAGAGGTGTCTAGGAGGGTGTGCATCGCGTCGGTGCATAGAACTCAGAGCTGGAGAGAGTAAGGGTGAACCACTATCTAGAACAGAGGGGGCTGATGAGTTTGCTCCTCCACGCAGCCGTCTTTTATATCTGCGGGACTGGGCCGCTCACCACAACGGCATCGCATAACCTACCCGGGGTGACAATTGCGGACAAAAGGCACGCAGGTCCAAGCGATCGATATGACCAAGCGACATGCTAGGGCCGTAACAAAAAAGGCCCTCACAAAAAGCGATCACTGGCTAAAGTACATCCCGCGTCTCTGTTCTAACTTCTCGCGAGTCTCAACAATGAGAGCTTGTCGTGGCCGGTCAGCGAAGTGCCTGGGGAATTATGCTTCGATTTCTTCCATGGCGCGCTAGTACCACGAAGACAAGTTCGGCAAACGAATGGGCTGTTTGGCTGGACCCTATTGGATCCCGACAAGCGATGCCGTGACCGCAAGCATCACAGCTTCGCTGCCAGGAGCCGAGGATGCGTACGGCGTGCCTGGAAGCCGAAGTATGGGGCTAAGCCAACGTTTTCTGTGATGCTTACATCACGAATCGCGAGGCGAAGTCTACATTCTCAATATAGAATGCTACTACAACAGAGGTCCCCAAAGAGATTAAGAGCCCGCGTTGTCGAATTATGCAATCTCGCCTCCGCCTCTTCATTATGTCCCTCAGTTCCTTTCGAATCCTGTACATTTGCAGCGCCCACCTACGCGGACGTCAGCGACGAAATATCTGATGCGACCGTCAGTGGCTGGTTCTCCAATGCCTACATTAATGGGCTGTGAAGCAGTGCTCTTTCGTGTCCTTGCAGCTGAGTAGGCTTAGCTCATATCGACCTTTCTATCTGCGTGACAGTGCACCCGCTTGCTTATAGGATGTGTCAATTTCTCGCGAGAAGCTCACTCTTCCTCTTGTGGATTCACAATTCCGGAGGGTGCTGTGCATCGCCTTTATCTGCTCAGATCTGGAGCGCGGGTGTCTGTGCTAACTGGACATGTTCAGATATTAATTGTTGCAGGTGACATAATAATTCGCAGCGAGCAATCTCCAAAATAATTGGTACAGGCGACCATATCGAGAAATCAGGTGCGTGTGCCACATGCATTATGCGCAACATGAACAGGAATACGCCCACTCCTGCATTCGCACCCGACGCGGCTAAGACTGTTGTCGTGCCTCTTCAAGTCGGGCCCCCGTATAAAGTCACGAGCAGCAGAAACGCCCACGCGGTACAAGAGTGACCCTTCGCTTGTCTTTTCCGACTCTGCCTTTTCCACTCCCGTGGCGCGCATGCCTCGTTGCGTGGCCCATCAAGCACGGGGCTGTGAACAGCCATTGTATAGAAAGCGGGCGAGCGGCTCCTGCATGCTCATCCATCCCTCGAGTTCAGTCCTGCTACCTTTCCTCGGCAGTCTTCCTCGGCAGTCTTCAACGCTCTCTGCTTCACCATGGGCATGCCCCTCCGCTCATGTATCAAGGCTGCCGAGCCCATCGAACCTCCTACAGCCACGCCCTCATGTACGTCTCCGCCCTGGCTGGCGGGCATATCGTCCGACTGCCGCTGGGCCGGGGGGCCGACGTGCACCCCCACGCTCGAGACCCACGCCCTCATCCACCGCGGAGAGGGACAGCGCTTCATCGCGGTCCTACCACCGGCCACCGAGGGCCTGCTGCCGGCCACCGAGGACGTGGCGAGGTCATACAAGCCCGCGGGCCTGCGGTGCTTCATGTGGGTGGCGCTGGGATTGTTTGATCAGATGTTGTGCATGAGCGGCATCGCGGAGCGACACCGCTGCCTTCAAGTTGAGCCGTGCAGCGTCATGGCGGGCGAGTTCGCCCCGGGGACTCTACCCGCGATATCTGTGGCTGTCAAGGAAGAGGATGCCAATCGTGCGATCGACGGGGACCTCTCGGACACGGGCATGTCGAATTCGGATGGGGACCGTCCGCCGTTGATGATCCCTCCGCCACAGGTGCGTAGGGGTCTTTCGCCGGCAAACCATGCCGCAATACTGATTGACCTCTGTATAGTGTATAAGGTAACCTCCAGGCCTCTGGATTCGACCGAAGAGCAAGCCCTTGATGGACGCCTCGCCGCTGGCGGCTGGTGCAACGCGCTCACTTCCGTACGGTATAACTTATGACCGTCATATATTGACTCATGATCCCAGGCACCTCTACGCCCGCCCAAGGTTTTATTTATTGCACTCTGCGCTTGATTAGGGTGTTCTTGATGTATCTTGCACTTGGTCAGAATGTAATTTTATTCTGCATCAAACATGACACGCCTCATTTGTGAAACCAACGCGGCCGTTCAACTCATCCATATCACGTCCGCACGACCATAGTTCCCCGTGGATACACTTCTATTGTTCAATTATCGACGTAGCGATTCTCTAAAGCTCTACACGCCACAACCTCTATTTTCCGCGCGCCCCAACCTCCATCTTTCACGCACACTCTAATGATGTGCCACGAAGTATGTCGTCGCAGGCGGAGCCAGCGAACGGCGCTTACACTGCACGCACACCGTCCATGCCCGTCTTCAGCGCGCCAACGACCGCCATCCCCGCGCGCCGGCGCGCCTCCACCTCCCCGCCCAGCGCAGCCTCCCACCACCGCGCGCCCCCGTCCTCACCCCCGTCCTCGCGCGCGCCCACCTCGCGCCATCCGCCCGCATAGAACGCGCGCAGCCCGCCCAGCTCCAGCTCGCTCCCGCGCAGCCGTTTTACCTCCGCCCAGAACGGCGGCGGGCGCGCGTGCGAGAAGCCCTCTCCAGCGGCGGCGTCGTCGCCCTCGCCACCCGCGCCGTCGCTCGAGCCGGAGCCCGCGGCCGCCGCGCGCGCGTCGCACATCCCGTCGCACGTCAGCACGAGCGCGGGCGGGACGGTGATGCGCCCGACCTTGAAGCACACCTCGGACACCGCGACGCAGTGCAGCGTCACGTCGTCGTCCGGGTCCGCGTGCATGCGCAGCGCCGCGGCGACTGCGACGGCGTGTGCGTCGGGCTTCGCGTCGGGCGTGGCGCGCACGGGGGTGGCGGCGTCCTCGGGCGTCCCGGATGTAAGCAGGAGGGGCGTGGCGGGCGTGTGCAGGAGGGGCACGGGGGCCTGCTGGGCGCGCGCGTCGTGCTCGGGGGGCGTCGGCGGCAGGCGGTGCTCCGCGGCGGGCTGCTTCGTCGCCCTCTTCTGCGTTTTGCTGGGCTTGGACTTGGTGACGTAGTGCGCGACGAGGAAGAGCTGCGCGGCGCGGTCAGGACGGCGCGGAGACGGTCAGCGGAGACGGTGCGCACCCATTTGTTGTCCCAGGACACGATGCGGACACGGATCTCGTAGCGCGCGAGAATCGGGATCTCGCGGAGAAACGTGTAGTGCGTGCCTGTGCGTGTGCAGGTCAGTGGTCAGCGTGCGCGCGGGGGGGAAGGAAGGGAGACTCACCGCCGAGCGGCATCCAGCCTCCGGCGCGGAAGAACGTAGGGAAACACTTCAGCACGTGCGCGAGGCGCGCCGAGTCCAAGCTCTGCAGGCGGGGTCAGCATGCCGTATACCGTATGGGCCCGAACGCGGACGCACCTTGGCGTAGCAGGAGTTGCTCAGGTGGAGGTTGTAGTCGCAGTCGTCGGGGCCTGGGGGCGGTCAAGTCAGCTCGAAGGTCGGGACGCGTGCGGGACCGCTGCAAACGGCAAATGGAGATATCGAGGCGGGCCGCGGCTGGGGCCACACATGGGCCACGGGTTCAGAGCAAAGATACATATGGCAAACGGACCCCAAGGACGTCGCGATGGTGTGGGGCATGGCCAGAAGAACGGAGGGAACACGGAAGACTCACTCGCCCAGCCCTTCCAAGCTACCGTGACATCGAATGGGCTCTTGCCCACCGGCGACAGCGCCGCGAGCCACTGCGCCTTGGCACGCTGCTTGACATGGCGCGGCTTGAAGAGGAGGCGCAGGCGCAGGAGGTGCAATCTGAGGCGCAGCGCGATGAGCGGGCTGAACACGCGAACTAGAAAGCGGGTGAGACGGAGAGCACGCGCGGATGCGGGGACGCTCACAGTGCCACGAAAGCGGCCAGGAGCGGAGGTTGACGAGGAAGACGAGGCAGGCGGTGTATTTGAGGAGGCGGACGCCGAGGGAGGCGAGCACGAGCAGACGTCGCGTGACGGCGTCCATGGCCACAGACGCAAGCGAAGACGATCACGGTCAAGAAGAGACAGCCAGCTCAAGAAGCAGCCTCAGCAAGAGAGCCGCGTCCGTCCCGCTCGGAGCGCCCGCACGCGGCGCCGTCTATCACATGCCTGGAGTGCGCACCCGACGTCTCCTCTCAATCAACTGCTTCGTGCGCAACCCACCATCGAGCTGAGGCATTGGCCGTCCAGTGGTGTCGATAGCGATGGCCAACGCAGATACTTTGCACAATCGACCGTTCGACGTAACTCAAGCGCCTACTACCTGGTATGGTAGTGACCCGCTTACATAGCGATCGCCTCGTCTCGCGCTTTCCCTCAGTCCACTACTACAAGAGCGCACGGCTCGCTATCTTCAGGCACGGCAGTTCATTTCACTACTTTGTAAGTTTTGTTCGAATATGGTTTACAGTTTCATATCCGCTGGAGGGCATCGCCCTATGACGGAGAGTACATGCGCCAACAAGCGGTCTTGTTCCTTATAGTAGAGGGACAGATAGCGTCCCGCACTGCGCAGGCAGGCGCATCCTTTTCATTCCGATATCTATAACCTCCTTCTTCTATCGCAGCGACATCACGACCGCTGTCTGCGCCACACACGCGCGACGCAGCTCACACCGAATGGATGGTCGTGCTGCAGACATTGTATGGCGAGCACGAGTGGTACACTACACGGCAGCAATACACGGCGCAGATGAGCGCCTGATCTAGATACAACGGAGACTTTATTTTGTTGTTTGGGTAGTGGTAGCATCGTGGAACAAGTTGATGAGGGAAGAGCTATGAGATATCGCTGTTTGCGATCACGGACTGTGCAGCGTCGTGGCGTGCGCAGGGATTTCGCTCTGGCCAGAAGATCGTAGAACATCTGTGTGGTGTAACTGCAAGGGGTACTGGCCGCCCAGTCCCTCTCTAGTCGTGCACGCAGGTCCATAGGGGTGTGTAGAGATTGCGCTACACACAGTAGTGCGAGCGTGGACAATATGGGACACGGACTACGGAGGGCGTGCTTGCCGCTGCGGGTCGAAGAGCGAATGGCGAACCAGGGGCGGGAGGCACGCGTATGTGGCGCATGGCACTGAGTGTGATGTGAAGACGGTGGATGGCGCTATGAAGGACGGGCGCAGTGCCAGTGTGTTGTTTAGGTAGTGGTAGCATCGTGGAGCAAGTCGCTGAGGGAAGAGCTATGAGATACCGCTGTTTGTGATCACGGAGTGTCCTGTGTGGGGCATCGTTCGCGGAGATAGTGACCGCGGTGGGGCGATGAGGCGCAGGCTTCAGAAGGGTGTTCTGGCCGGGTCGCTGCTGTAGAGAATGCGCCCGCGAGTCGGTCCTATGCGCTGTGGTACCCGTAGGGACCTCGCAGGACCGAGGTAGTCTTGCATTTCCGGTCCCATGCGCGTGGGCCGGATGGGCCTTCATGTGTCGCCATAGCTCACTACAACACTGGGTTGCCTGCCCGCAGACGGAAAATGTGGGCTTCCCATGCGCGATCGAGGCCTTGGGGTTCAATACTTCGGCCTTGACCTGCCGCGGTCACGCGCGCGTGTGCTGGAGGAAGGCCACATTATGGATATCTGCACTCCCCGCGGTTCGTGTGTCATATTCACGACACTGCAGGAACAAAGGTGAGGATGGATACGAGCAGCGCGATAACACCCCGTGCTTACATCCTGAGAAATGTAGCACCCCAAGCGCGCACCACAGGTCTTGTCACGTCGCGTACATAAGTTTCGATAAGCCCTTGTTGCAGGGCTGTCAACTGTACACCTTTTCCTCTTGGGGTGCCTGCTGGAGTGAAGACTATACCGCCTTCGATGGTTGTGTCCCAAGTCGTTGGCAGTATGTATACGGCACTTTTCTCGGGGATGCCATGCGCGTGGCATTTGGGCACCTTTGTGTGACGATTGGATCAGGAAGGGAGAGCGAGCGCGCGCCTCGAGGTCGCGGGGATCCCATGGCATCCGTGTGCAGAGTTACGACTTGGAGGGAAGAAGAGTGGGAAAGTGATGTCGAGGGGAGGCGGATGATGCTTGTCGTCCAACGCAGCCGCCTTTTATATCTCAGCAAGCAAGCGCTAGTCACGACGGTCCACCGCAGAAGCGTCGCTTTGTCTCCACATGTCCACAAAGAGAACAAAAGGCGATCGGGCCAAAGCGAGCGATCTGATCAGGCGGCGCACAGTGGAAGACCCATCAGTGGCTAGTGGCTAGAAGAGGTTGAAATACATGTCATGATGTTCTTTGTCATCGATTCGCTGGACCGTCGACAGCTGACAGACGGCTTTCCGCTCAACATAGGGTTCTATGATCGTCGCACATGGTGACTAAGCGCGAGCGCGCCACATTCGAGCCTATAGCACCTACCTAATATGGTAATGGCTCACTACGTACATAGCGATGAGAGCGTGCGAGAAGAGACCGAGTGGATTTGAGGAGATGGGACAAGGAAAGGGGAATAGAGAGCGGTGGGGAGTGGCGGGGAGTAAGGGCGCTTGGAGGCACACAAGAGAGAGCAAGTTGCAACAAAATATATTCAAAGGCCTTGCTGCCACCCATACACTCTCGTCCAGTACCATCTACGTCGCCCCGCCCATCGCTCTCTCCTCGCGCGCCGCCATCCTGCCACCAGCCTCCATCCTGTGCGCGCGGATCCCTGGTGCAGATAACGTCTGTACCGCACGGTCAGCACGCTTCGCGCCAACTCGCTGGCACATCGCAGGAGCACGCGCTGTCCCGGTCAGCGTCGTCGCGCGTCGGGGACAAGACACTGGGCTGCAACATCCAAGTCCGCCCGGCCAGCAACGGCGAACACCACCACAACGGATGCTGACCGGGCATACAACGCCGCACGTTGCTGCTACTGTGCGTATTCGCCCTTGCGCCTGCGAGAAGAAAAAGCGGTCGCCATCCCGTGCACGAGGACTCACCACTACGTTCGGAGACCTGGACACTGCACCTGGTCAGTTCACCGCTTCGAACCGTCTCCGCGTGACGCTCTTGCGAGTGTTGCGCTCCCAACGGCACGATACATGTTGTGCCCGCTTGGTCTTGCGTCCCGCTCACGCCCAACACACCCAGCGAGCCATTTCGGTCAGCGCGCGCTGCTTACTGCACTTCTGGAGGTTGCGTGGCGCCTGTTTTTTTGCCGCCGCCTACGCCTGCAAGACCGCCGCTCAATGGTTAGTGCAACTGCAAAAAGGTATGCCCAAACTTACTATGACACCTTTGGCACAGCCCGCATCTGGCACAGCCCAAAGTGTAGCCACGCTGCCCGACAGTCCCGCATCCGCGTGCCGCGCTGATGTCCATCGCTGCCAGTTGCTTCAACAGCCCGTGTCCCCCACGTCTATTGACCGTGTTCCCGGCTAATTTCCCGCGAGCATTCGCAGTCCTATTATCTTACCAGCCAGCCAAGGTAAGGCGATCCGAATATCCTAGGCGCATGCCTCGTAGTCACCTAAATAAGACTATTAGTATCCATTCAGCCGCACTATCCAGCTTTCCAACTCATCTCACCAAACACGATACGGTCGCCACGCTGTGCTGCACTGTGTCTTGCTTTGCGCGCAACACAAGCCCTAGACGCGGCCATCAATGCACGACCAGATGTCAATCATCGTCAGCACTCCGGACAGTAAATCAGACATACAGTGAACTGACCACGTAGCTAGGACCGCAGCGGGATGAGCGGCATTCCGCGCTTGAGCACCCTGTTGTTGCGATTGCATCTCGGCCGTGCATGTGCATAGGAGGCGAGGCGAGGTGGTCACATCAACCCCTGTTTTCATGCCAGACATTTTTCTGTACCACAAAACTCACGCTCTCTACGAAGAGATCAATCGCGACACTGTGAGCAAATAACAAGGCTGTCTACGGATCCACGGCACCAGCACGCTCCTCATACAGTGTCATTACGGACATCGAATATGGCCGGCTCATCTTGACGGCACCGCACACATGAGCGCGCGAGCGTCGAGCATCGAGGCGTGCCGGTGGTGGGAGGACAAGACAACACAGTTGCCCTGCCGCAGCCATTGTGCGAGATATCAGTGTGCGGCCATCTGAGAGCGCGCAAATGCCTCTCTTGCAATGCATCGCGTGCAGCGTGTAAGCGGTAGCAGATCAGCTGCGGATGCCCCTCGCACGTCGCACTCGTTCGTACCGGACAGCGATGCAAACACCGGTGGTGCAGCGGATCGCGTGCGGACACTCCTCGCACATCACACTCGTTTGCACTGAACGGCGTGGCCGGCCATCCATCTCGCGTTGGAATTCATCACGTCGTCATGGCGTGTGACCGCATCTCGCGAGCATGCGAGGGATTATCCTCCGCCCGCCTGCCCTTTGAACACGCTGCGTTCTGCGCGTTGCGGCGCTCTGGGCCAGCTCTGGGACCGCCGCACGACATGTCTGCGGCTGGCTGACAACACGGGCCCACTCTGCGACCTAGCAGGAGTGACAGCCACGGACGGCCTCGAGTTAAGACTTCCATCGTAGTGTTAATTTCTCGGACGGAGCGACAGACAGTGTGGACGCGGGGAACGGGCGTACGCCGTGGAGCCCTGCACTGTTGGCGGCGTCAATGCTGCCGTGTAAAATACGTACACGCAATCCGGTGCCGCGCGCCGTCTATGTAATGCCTGTTCACGTCTATCTGATCCCCGGATGAGTGTGCGCATCCGCCATAACATCCTCCTTGCGGCTGCGCCCGCGCGGGCTGCTTTTGCACTGAGACGGCCATTCAGCACGCATCCCTTGCCGTTCGTTCTCTCGTCTTCTCCCACACGAGTCCCGTCTCGGCTCTGGCCGCCCACGTCCGCCTCGCGTTTCCGTTCCTGTTCCTGTCTGGTCCCTCCCGCATCAATTCATTCCGCTTCCTAGCTGTAGGAGCCGGCCGCCCGTCGTTCGCAGGCTAGCCGCACCGGCACACGCTCAGACGGAAACACCGTACGACAATGGAAGTCAGCGTGCGCGACGCGTTGGGAGGGTATGCGCACGCCCGTCGACAAGGTGACAGGACGCGCATACGCGCAAATAGAATATGCGTACAGCAGCGGGCTCGCACGCTTGGCCAACGCCAGGCTAAGAAGAGCGCCGCACGAGTGCAGCACCCTTGTCCGGCAAGGATGCGGACGCACAGCGGCTTCGCGCGACTGAACGTCGTGTGTGTGCACACACGCTCAGCTGGATGCCGCGCAGCAGAGCCTTCGACTCTGTCCACAACACCGGAAAGCGGGAGACCGCACGCAACAGGCGGCTGCAAAAATGATAACGGGCGGGAGCCGTCTACCAGGGCACTTCTGCCCGCTGCCCGCGTGCCATGGACACGGCGCCTCGTACGTACATGTGCGCAGCGCGCCGCGAGGCCCGCGATGCGGCGAATCTCTCGGTGCGTCTTGCGGCATGTCCCTTGCACTCGGATGACCGGGGAGGACGCGGGTCGCGCACGCAGGGCGGGCAGGGCGGCTATGTCCATGGGTCGATGTGCCCGCGCTGTCTGTCGCACCGACGTCCGGCGAGCAGCGCGTCTGGTGTCCTGGACGCGACCCAGCACGAAGGGTGAGCAGACGCGCGGCCATCCTCCCACCGCATATCTCCTGCCGCGTATCTGACACTGGGTCGCGAGGGAGACGCGGGAGACGCGAGATCGCGACGAACCGTCGCGCCCGCATCCGGGGGGTGTCCGTGCAAACGAGGCAAGGGGTGCACAAGCACCGGGTGCGGGAGGCAGGGATAATGTGCCTGGGGCGGGTACGGCGGCGCAGGGACGTCAGGAGGAGTGAGCAGCGCAGAGGGGGATGAGGAAATGGAGTGGAGAATGCGCAGGAAATACGCACGGAGGAGCGGCCGGGCGGCGCAAGGCGGGCGAGGACGCATCAGACGCGGCTGACACGGAATCCCCATTGTGCGTTGCTAGGCCGCCTTTCCGCAAGCAATGAGCGCCGATGGAGATGGTCCGGGCGTGGGATGCAGAGAGGTGTCGTCGTCGGAATATAAGAAAGGAAAGGAGCGCGAAGGATAGCGGCGTGGTCGCGTGCTGGCTATCTTCCTCGTCGCCTTTGACTAGCTGGTTTCTGGGCCTTGAGGACGCCGTCCAGAAGCTCTGTCGAGAGGGGCAGGC
>NW_020169851.1:162294-162603 GCF_002117355.1 Postia placenta MAD-698-R-SB12 | reverse complement strand
TCCCTCAGGTCCTCCTTCTCCCCCAGCCCCGCAGTCCCATCTGTCGCCTCCTTCTTCCCGAGCCTTTCCGCCGCTAGAGCCAGAGCCCGCTGCATGCGCAGCGCCGCGGCGACGGCGACTGCGTGCGCGTCGGGCGTCGCGTCGGGTGTGTGTGGGCGTGGCGGAGTCCTCGGATGTGGCAGATGCGTGCAGGAGGGGCACGGGGGCCTGCTGGGCGCGCGCGCGCTCGGGGGGCTTCTGCTGGAAGCGGTGCTGATATCAGTCAGAGCAAGGCGGTCGGGCAAGCGTGCGGAACAAGCGCAGACGGCG
>NW_020169851.1:159639-162284 GCF_002117355.1 Postia placenta MAD-698-R-SB12 | reverse complement strand
CAGCGCGCCGCGAGGCCCGCGATGCGGCGAATCTCTCGGTGCGTCTTGCGGCATGTCCCTTGCACTCGGATGACCGGGGAGGACGCGGGTCGCGCACGCAGGGCGGGCAGGGCGGCTATGTCCATGGGTCGATGTGCCCGCGCTGTCTGTCGCACCGACGTCCGGCGAGCAGCGCGTCTGGTGTCCTGGACGCGACCCAGCACGAAGGGTGAGCAGACGCGCGGCCATCCTCCCACCGCATATCTCCTGCCGCGTATCTGACACTGGGTCGCGAGGGAGACGCGGGAGACGCGAGATCGCGACGAACCGTCGCGCCCGCATCCGGGGGGTGTCCGTGCAAACGAGGCAAGGGGTGCACAAGCACCGGGTGCGGGAGGCAGGGATAATGTGCCTGGGGCGGGTACGGCGGCGCAGGGACGTCAGGAGGAGTGAGCAGCGCAGAGGGGGATGAGGAAATGGAGTGGAGAATGCGCAGGAAATACGCACGGAGGAGCGGCCGGGCGGCGCAAGGCGGGCGAGGACGCATCAGACGCGGCTGACACGGAATCCCCATTGTGCGTTGCTAGGCCGCCTTTCCGCAAGCAATGAGCGCCGATGGAGATGGTCCGGGCGTGGGATGCAGAGAGGTGTCGTCGTCGGAATATAAGAAAGGAAAGGAGCGCGAAGGATAGCGGCGTGGTCGCGTGCTGGCTATCTTCCTCGTCGCCTTTGACTAGCTGGTTTCTGGGCCTTGAGGACGCCGTCCAGAAGCTCTGTCGAGAGGGGCAGGCGTCGGACCCGTAATAGGTAACGCTGCGGTCGCGCGTCGTCCACGCACTGATAACGGTCGCTTTGCACAATATAGGGCACGTACCTCGTTCGGAGTGCAAGACGTGTGCTCACGAGCGACGTTTCGCAGCGGGTATGCGTATCGCTGCTCGTCTGTGGTTTTCCAAGTCCGGGTATGTGATGGCGCACCTGTACGCGATGCGCGTGCTGACGATCACGGGAGAGAGTGCACAGAGACAGCGGACGGGACAACCTTCACGGCCGGTGTTGCGCTGGACAAACAAGAGAGCAGTGAAGACGACTGTTGGCGTGCTGTGCGCCGGTGTGAGCATGCAGGCAATTGGACAGAGGAGTGATGCACGAGCGGCCGACTGCTGCAGGAGCACGGAGGCGCGGAGAGCCAGCCAGGAGAGCCAGCCAAGAGGGCGACCGAAGGCGACAAAAGACAGCAGAGAGACGCAGACGAGCGAGGACGCGGAGGACAAGTGCAAACGGGAAACGTGGATCTGAGGGGCTCTGGCTCCGCGTGCATACGGAGCGCCGCGGCGAACGCGACACGGGCTGCGGCTGCGGCGTGGCGGCGGTTTCGGGCGTGGCGGTCGTGTGCACGCGAAGAACGCCCGCCGCGCGCACAGCTCCAGCTCGCTCCCGCACAGCCGTCTTACCACTGTCCAGAACGGCCGCGCGCGCGCGTGCGAGAAGCCCTCTCCCTCAGGTCCTCCTTCTCCCCCAGCCCCGCAGTCCCATCTGTCGCCTCCTTCTTCCCGAGCCTTTCCGCCGCTAGAGCCAGAGCCCGCTGCATGCGCAGCGCCGCGGCGACGGCGACTGCGTGCGCGTCGGGCGTCGCGTCGGGTGTGTGTGGGCGTGGCGGAGTCCTCGGATGTGGCAGATGCGTGCAGGAGGGGCACGGGGGCCTGCTGGGCGCGCGCGCGCTCGGGGGGCTTCGGCTGGAAGCGGTGCTGATATCAGTCAGAGCAAGGCGGTCGGGCAAGCGTGCGGAACAAGCGCAGACGGCGAACGAAGATTTCGAGGACCGAGGCGGGTCGCGGCTGGCGGCTGGCGCAACATGTGAGCCACAGGTGTGAAGAAAAGGTAAATATGGCAAACCGACCGCATGGACGGCGCAGTCGCGATGGCTGAGTCGAGGCGCATACAGCACCCTGCACGGTCGTCGACCGGTCAAACCGTTCGACGTGACTAAAGCGCCTACTACCTAATATGGTAATGACTAGCTACACAGCGATCGTCTCGCGCTTTCCCTCAGTCCACTACGTCGTAGCTTACCGACTGAGGGTAAGTCCTCTTATACTGCGCTACTTTATACTTGCTCATGTATTTCCAACAGCTTGCTATCTTTCTGTACGGCACGATTCAGTCCACTACATCGTAGCTTCTGTTATTTGTTAATTAAATCCAGTTTGTGTCTGCTGGAGGGCGTCGCCCAACGCCGGATTATACACGTGTTCCGAAGCGACGTAAACAGGGAGCGCGAGCAAACTATTGTGCACGTGCAGGAGGGGAGGTGAGTGGGTCATCCTGCCCTTGGACTGTCAAAGGGTGCATTGTACGTTACGGACTGAAGCTCGCTATGATGAGCATACAACAAGCAGCGCGAGAACCTGGCACAGTAAACAGTCAGTGCTGCCTCCAACAGTGGAAACGGCATACACCGAGCATCATGCTTTCCTTGCCGATACAATGTGCTGTGTCGCTCTCTCGTGGCAGCACGATGTGCTCGATAAGACATGGTGTGGCATATCTCGAAAAGCCCTTACGAGATGACTGATATCCACTGGCCCCGACGACATGCGCCCACAAGCTGTCTTGATTCTTATATCATAGTGCCGTAGAGTGTCCCGCAGGCAGGCGCATCCCTT
>NW_020169851.1:93013-159619 GCF_002117355.1 Postia placenta MAD-698-R-SB12 | reverse complement strand
CGCCGGATTACTACACGTGTTCCGAAGCGACGTAAACAGGGAGCGCGAGCAAACTATTGTGCACGTGCAGGAGGGGAGGTGAGTGGGTCATCCTGCCCTTGGACTGTCAAAGGGTGCATTGTACGTTACGGACTGAAGCTCGCTATGATGAGCATACAACAAGCAGCGCGAGAACCTGGCACAGTAAACAGTCAGTGCTGCCTCCAACAGTGGAAACGGCATACACCGAGCATCATGCTTTCCTTGCCGATACAATGTGCTGTGTCGCTCTCTCGTGGCAGCACGATGTGCTCGATAAGACATGGTGTGGCATATCTCGAAAAGCCCTTACGAGATGACTGATATCCACTGGCCCCGACGACATGCGCCCACAAGCTGTCTTGATTCTTATATCATAGTGCCGTAGAGTGTCCCGCAGGCAGGCGCATCCCTTTCTCTCAGATATCGACAGCCTTGCTCTCCCACAGCGACATGCGCCACACTTGCAGCGCGGCTCACGACGGACAGATAATCGCCTGCAGACATGGTATTGCGAGCACACTGGTACACTACATGGCAACAATATGCTGCGCAGGCCAGGGGCTAATGTGAATACAGGGGAGATTGTGTTGTTTAGGCAGTGGTAGCATTGTGGAGCATGTCGGTGAGGGAAGAGCTATGAGATATCGCTGGTTGCAATTATGGGGTGTCCTGTGCAGCGTCGTGGCGTGCGCAGGGATTGCGCTCTGGCCGGAAGATCGTAGAACATCTGTGTGGTGTGACTGCAAGGGGTACTGGCCGCCCAGTCCCTCTCTAGTCGTGCACGCAGGTCCATAGGGGTGTGTAGAGATTGCGCTACACACAGCAGTGCGAGCGTGGACAATATGGGACACGGACTACGAAGGGCGTGCTTGCCGCTGCGGGTCGAAGAGCGAATGGCGAACCAGAGGCGGGAGGCACGCGTATGTGGCGCATGGCACTGAGTGTGATATGAAGACGGTGGATGGCGCTATGAAGGACGGGCGCAGTGCCAGTGTGTTGTTTAGGTAGTGGTAGCATCGTGGAGCACATCAATGAGGGAAGAGCTGGGAGATATCGCTGTTTGTGATCACGGAGTGTCCTGTGTGGGGCATCGTTCGCGGAGATAGTGACCGCGGTAGGGCGATGAGGCGCAGGCTTCAGAAGGGTGTTCTGGCCGGGTCGCTGCTGTAGAGAATGCGCCAGCGAGTCGGTCCTATGCGCTGTGGTACCCGTAGGGACCTCGCAGGACCGAGGTAGTCTTGCATGATAATCCCACGTCTCGTGGCACCCGAGCGCATATCATTGAAACAGATGCGTCGGGGATCGTGGCCCGGTGGAACGGCTTCGCTGGGCGCCACAATGTCGGGGTACCTGGTCTGACGAGCGCTGCGCATAGGTCAGTACGACACTGGGACGCCTGCCCGCAGAGATCGTGCGCCGTTCGTGTCCCGTGCGCGATTGAGGCCCTGAGGGTCATCGTTCTGGTCCCGTGCGCGTGGGCCGGATAGGCCTTCATGTGTCGCCATAGCTCACTACAACACTGGGTTGCCTGCACGCAGACGGCAAATATGGGCTTGCCGTGCGCGATCGAGGCCTTGGGGTTCAGAACTTCGGCCTTGACCTGCCGCGGTCACGCGCGCGTGTGCTGAAGGAAGGCCACATTATGGATATTTGCACTCCCCGCGGTTCGTGAGTCACATCCACGGATAAGCCCTCGTTGCAGGGCTGTCGATTGTACACCTTTGCCCTTTATGCTTCCTGTCGGGACGAAGACGATACTGTCTCGGACGAAGTTAGCGCGATCAAAGGAGTCTTGAGGACGCAGGAACGTAATGCGCGTGGCATTTGCGCGTCTTTGGTTGGCGGTGTGTGACGATTGAATCAGGAAAGGAGAGCGAGCGAGCACCTTGAGGTCGGTCATATCTCATGGCATCCGTGTGCAGAGTTACGATTTGGAGGGAAGAAGAGTGGGAAAGTGATGTCGAGGGGAGGCGGATGATGCTTGTCGTCCAACGCAGCCGCCTTTTAAATCTCAGCAAGCAAGCGCTAGCCACGACGGTCCACCGCAGAAGCGTCGCTTTGTCTCCACATGTCCACAAAGAGAACAAAAGGCGACCGGGCCAAAGCGAGCGGTCTGATCAGGCGGCGCACAGTGGATGACCCATCAGTGGCTAGTGGCTAGATGTGCCGAGAGGCAACAGGCGCTCAGCGTGAGCTTCGTTCTTGAATCGCTTCGCTGGACCGTCAGCCGGCTTTCCACTCAACATAGGGTTCTATGATCGTCGCACATGGTGACTAAGCGCGAGCGCGCCACATTCGAGAGTATAGCATTTACCTAATATGGTAATGGCCCGCGACGTACATCTCGTCCAAGAGCGCGGCGCTCGCTATCTTGAGTCACGGCAGTTCATTCCACTAGATCGTAAATTTTATAACCGCTGAAGGGCGTCGCCTTATGCAGGATAGTACATGTGTGTGCTGTCCAAAACTGGTGTCTTTGGCTGTCCGGTGGCATGGAAGAGGGGGAGTGTTGGAACAAGGGTGCGAACGGCGCGAGGCGCATTTGTCCACGGGCGTAGCGATGCCCGTAAGGGACAATCGCGTGCAGTATGTACATCGCGCGCGGTCATTATATACTGCGATAGGGGCCTCCGGCCCCCGGCTACTCGCGCGCCCGAGCTTTCGAGCTCGTTCCTGACCACGCGGGGCTGCGCGTTTCAACAGGGAGTGCGAGCGAGCTATCGTGCGGGTGCAGGATTGGAGGTCGCCCTGCCCTCGTGCTATCATATCCAAATGTACATTGTATATGGCGCACCGACGCTCTGTAGAAACGAGTGTCGGCGTCGGGTTCGAGCGAGCGAGCGCGAAGGTTTACGAAAGCGAGCGGCGCGGGAAAAGATCAAATACGAAGCGGTTTGTCTCGTCCTCGGGGCGGGGAGGCAAACGCGCGAGGAAACTACATGCGGGAACTCGGCCTAATATAGCAAAACCTTATCTAAATAAGGTACAAAGGAACAAGGCACTATCGCGCCGCAGCGCGGCACGTCGGCGAGCCGGTAGTCGGGCATGGCCTCGCCCAGTTGTTCCAATACGCTCGCTATTTTGAGCTTACAACCAGCGCGATCACCCTAGACTTGCCCTAGACATCCAATGCTCCACAGTAGGAATCGCATAAGTACAGCGAGCACCGTGCCTTGCTTGTCATGCACATAGATGGTTTCTCGCTGTGGTGTCATGCGCTTGACATATCCATGGTGTGACATGTCTCGAGGAGCCCTTGCGAGACGACTAGTCTTCGACTACGTGCACCAACAAGCTCTTTGATTCCTATATCATAGTGCCGTAGAGTATCCCGCAGGCAGGCGCATCCCTTTCTCTCAGATATCGACAGCCTTGCTCTCCAACAGCGACATGCGCCACACTTGCAGCGCGGCTCACGACAAACAGATGGGCGTGCTGCAGACATTCTATTGCACTCTGGTACACTACATGACGACGATACACGGCACAGGTAAGGGGATAATGTGAATACAGGGGAGACTGTGTTGTTTAGGTAGTGGTAGCATCGTGGAGCATGTCGGTGAGGGAAGAGCTATGAGATATTGCTGGTTGCAATTATTGGGTGTCCTGTGCAGCGCCGTAGCGTGTCACGCTCTGGACAGAAGATTGTAGAATGTCTGTGTGGTGTAACTGCAAGGGGTACTGGCCGCCCAGTTCCTCTCTAGTCTCGCAGGCAGGTCCGTAGGGGTGTGTAGAGATTGCGCTACACACAGCAGTGCGAGCGTGGTCAATATGGGACACGGACTATGGAGGGCGTGCTTGCCGCTGCGGGTCGAAGAGCGAATGGCGAACCAGGGGCGAGAGGCGCGCGTATGTGGCGCGTGGCACTGATGGTGATAGAAAGACAGTCGATGGTGCTATGAAGGACCGACGCAGTGTGTTGTTTAGGTAGTGCTAGCATCGTGGAGCATGTCGGTGAGGGAAGAGCTATGAGATATCGCTGTTTGTGATCACGGAGTGTCCTATGTGGCGCATCGTTCGCGAGGATAGTGAACTCGGTAGGGTGGGTTCGAGTGTGGGCTGTGATGAACGCGCCAGCGAGTCGGTCCGATGCGCTGTGGCACCGTTGGGTAGACCGCAGTGTCGAGGCAGTCTTGCATGGCGATGCCACGTCTCGTGGGACCCGAGCGTATATCATTGAAACAGACGCGTTTCGGTTCGTACCATGCGCCCCGGAACGGCTTCGCTGAGCGTCACAATGTCGAAGCACCCAGTATTGTAGCCCATAGCTCACTACGACACTTGAATGCCTATGCTTCCCCGCAGAGGGTGCGCTGTTCTTCTCCCGTGCGCAATGGATGCGCGTGTACCAGGCCCGTGTGGAGAGGGCCAGCAGGATGCGTGAACAGAGAGAATGCGGGTCGCATGCACAGAGAAAGCAGAGTTGGATAAATTACGCGCCAGTGCGCGAAAAGAGAACTCCGGTTTCCGTGTGTGTTGGCCGTATGTGCCTTCGTGTGGCGCCATAGCCCACTGCGACATATGCGTGCCTTTTCGCGGAGGGTACGGCTGCTCCGCAGATGGTGCACTTGCCCCTCTCATGCATGACCCATGATTCAATCCTTCGCAGTCGCGAGCGCGTGTGCATAGGGGAGGAGAGCGGTCCGGCCTTCTCGGTCTGTTGTGGAGGGTGCATGGAGGGTGCGCGCGAACGACAACAGCTCGACCACATCCACACGCGCAGTGAGCGAGAGATAGTCGCTACCTGCAGAAAGACGTAGATGAACTCAGAGAGGATTGCAGTGAGGAAGGGGTCGTAGCTGAAGGTGAGTGTCTTGAGGCGGAGGCATCTGAGTGTGTACTCGGGCGCTAAGAGCATCCTGCGAGCTGGCTGTGCACCAGGTGCGGCTTGGTCCATGGGGGGTCGCTGCATAGAGGACGTCACGACGGAGTGAGACGTTGCTGAAGCGAACCGGGCCTATGTGGCGCGTGGCAATACGTGGTGTACACCCATGCACCCATCTCCTTTAGCGTCAGCCCCTGCATGGTCATGACAGAGGCCTGTACGCCCGGCTATTCACGGGGCATATCCCAGTCCACCGTGGTCCCCGTCGCCATAAGCGCAAGCTAGCAGCATATACGTCATGGCACACTGCAGAACCAAGGATGAGCATGGGTATGAACAGCGTGATAATGTTAAGTACATACATGCATCTTAATAAAGGTGCCACTCCAAGCCCGAGTCACAGGTTTTGTCGCGTCGCATATGACAACTTCGACAAGCCCTTTTTGGAAAGCCGTTAGTAGCTGCACACTCTTTCCTCTAAGGGTGCCTGTCGGAGCGAAGACTAGAATGTCTTCGACTCTCGGTCGTTGGCATGACATACGCACCAGGTTTCTCGGGTGTGTCTTTGGCCGCCGGTGTATGACGATTGGATCAGGAAGGGAGAGCGAGCGAGCGCCTCGAAGTCGAAGGAACCCCATGGTATCGTTGCGTCAAGTTGTGAGTTGAAGAGGAGTGGAAAAATGATATACAGCCACAGGGAAAAGAGGCGGATGGTTCTTGTCATCCAACGCAGCTGCCTTTTATATCTCAGCAAGCTGTGGCCACCACGGTCCACCGCAGAAGCGTCGCCTTGTTCTCACGTTTGCACAAGGAGAACAAGAGGCGATCGGGCCAAAGCGAGTGATCTGATCAGGTGGTGTCCTGTGAAAGACCCATCAGTGGCTAAAGGCGGCCGAAATGCTTGCCGTGACGGTCCCGGAGAGGCAGCAGGCGCTCGCCATAACCTTCGTCCCTTGTTGTCGCCTCACTGGACCATCAACAGCTGCCAGGCGGATTTCCGCTTATAAACATAAGGGTCTATGATCGCCGCACATTGTGAATGGGCCCGAGCGCGCCACGGCCGCTTGCTGGCATACACGCAGTGTAGGAGGAGGACAAGAGCGAGATTATGACCTGTACTAGTACGCCTTAGATTTGTCCAATGCCTGCGAGTTGCAAATCGGGGGTGCAAAATAGTGTCGAAGATTGGACTTTCGTTGAGCCGTATGGAGTGAATATATACGGCTTTGAGTGTATCGCGGAGGAATGGAGACATACCTGACCGATACATTTCTCTAGGTGTTCCTCTCTATGCGCTTTAACGGCCTTCTCTCTATAGCACGACGGCTATTCAAGGTTCACATGTGGAACTTTTCGTCGCTTCTGCTATCAGTACTCTACATAGCACTCCACACAATCTGAGATCAAGGAACATATTTACTTGTCGGCATGCTGCTTCTCTACAAAGAAGAATGCAAAGTGGTGGAAGCTTACCTTACCGGGCTAGGTTCTTAGTCCAATCCCTGACAACAATCCATCAGCATGCGGACTTCGAAAGCGGAGAGGATGCTTATAGTCAACGACCCACAGCCACATTTCAGCCACAAGCGTGCTTTGACACCTAGCTTCACCATTGACCGCCATGGATTTACCCCAGTCTATCACACTACAGATCCTCGAGGAGTGTCTCGTAGACATCTCTTCCGATCAACACCATGCAGCTGTGGTCCTACGCACCCACCAGCGCGTCCTCACATCCCACAACTCCGGTCTGCCTTTCAAAGACGCGGTCTCCAATATGGGTTACAAGGTCGCTGTCACGGCCAGGACGCAGGCCATACTCGATATATTGCATTACTAGTAAGCATTTTGGCGGAAAACATCTCCTAGACCTCACCATCCGCCCAGCCCTTTGGCTACAAGAATTGATATGGGCGATGTTGATATCCCCATTGTGACCTCATTCGAGTTCCTAGAAGATGCCATTATGTACGATGGTGCACTCGTGGTAGGTAGTTCCCACGATTTCAGTGTATCCAGCGCGCTGATGCTGCAGCTCAGCGCGAAGATCAGGTGCTCGTAGTATGGTCCAACCAGACAGACACCATCGTTGACGACTACCATTTCGTGGAACATCAGCTCCGCCATTTCATTGGGCTATGCACTTGCAAACACTTGTCAGTGGCGCCACACACTGGTATCCAGTCGCACCACGAGCGGTCGTACGGCGCCACAGGCCACAGTCAATCCTTGATTCCCAAGAATTTGGGGTACGAGGGACTGTCTGGTAGGGATCTTCAGGCACGTCCATCAGACGGAGGCCAAGTATGTATTGTCGATCACCTCTCTTAGCACCGTGACTGACTCGCATTTCAACGCAGCCATCGCGCTCAACAACGGAGCAAGCCCTGCCAATCACCCCTGTAAAAACGCGTATGGACCCATCTCTGCCATACTGGAATGGCTCCAAGTGGCTACCCCGTGTTCCACAGTCCAGCGCAAACCCCGGCGCGAGTATCCCCTCGCTTATCGCTCGCTCCACCCAAATCCGCACCTCGCCAACAAGCAACGCCTTCGCCACATCATCTGGTCTGACCTCGAAGATGTCTAGCGTGTTCTGCGCCGGATCCCCTTCCCTGCACACACAGGGCAAGGGCGACCTTGAAGCAGGACACGATGATGCCTCTGCCGAGAATGCTGAGCTATACAGCAATGACAATCGAAGTGACGAAGACTCGATAGATAAATCAGTTCACCGGAGGATCCAGTCGGCGACTGTGACTGGAGCTGCCCGTGCGAGACAGTATACACAAAGCAACGAGTGCGAGCCGTCGACGTTGCACACCGCCAAAATGAGCAACGTCTTGGAACGAAGCCCGCAGAGCTCATCGCATCGAACTACTCAGCCCCGGTTGCCTCCCCCTCCACGATTCACCGCAGCAGAAAAGCGCAAGGAATGCGCTATTGCCAGCACCGGTGTCGACGAGCCTGGACCCTCAGTCCAAAATGAAAGCATACGGGTGCAGCACCGCCGTATAGCTAAGAAGCAAAGGTTGGGCTACAGCAAAGGCGATGACGACGACGGAGACACCGATCATGATGTCAACTCCGATGCCGACGGAGACAGGCGCAAAATGAAAAGGGAGCCACCCAAAAACAAGAAAGCATATGCGTGCCCTCTTCGGACCTGCGAATGGTCGTTCGACACCCGGAGAGATTTCCGCCGTCACCTGCTGCAATGCTTCAAGGTCAAGAAGCACGTCTGCGATTCATGCGGCATGCGCTTCCCTCGGTTGGATGCACTGAAACGCCATCGCAATGGTCAGAACGCATGCGAGGACTACTTAAAGCGCTGTGCCAAGCAGGCTGAAGCGAGAGAGGATCCTGGTAATGGAAGTGTTGCGAGCGGCGGTCGGGTGGGACCTCCGGGCTTGAACGAGGAGATCCTGGACATTTTGCGTCAGTTTCTCTACGACGACGAGATGGAGGCCCTGCTGGAGGACGTTGATGTGTCGGAGGGGGCTGATACGACTCACTAGAGATGACAGCAGAAGACTACGACGAGCTCACCTGTTTGTAATGTCTTGTAACAAGCCTCCAATTGTCTTCTTGAGATAAGGCATCCACCGGCGTCGTCAGATTTCCGGACTCCTTATGTTGGC
The DNA here is from genome assembly GCF_002117355.1 of Postia placenta MAD-698-R-SB12. Lineage (NCBI taxonomy): Eukaryota > Fungi > Basidiomycota > Agaricomycetes > Polyporales > Adustoporiaceae > Rhodonia > Rhodonia placenta. The sequence continues at coordinate 151,132 of NW_020169851.1, read as the reverse complement.
ATGAGAAGAGGCTAGGACCACAGTCCATTCGGGATGCGGATGGGAGAACGGGCAGACGTGTGAACAGCGACAGTGGATCAATAAAATGACCTTGTTTGGCCATTTGCTGTAACTCGAAGAGGACATTATAGACTTCAAAGTTCACACGGCTTGTGTTCGGCTCGTGTCGTGATCACGTGGTTGTCCGAATGAGGCAGCCGCCGATCACTCAGCTACCAGTTCTGCTCGGTGGTCTGCCTCAAATCTGCCATTAGGCAAAAGGATCAAAGAGACGCCTTAAGCCGAGTTGAGTGGGCGTCCACGCCGGTACGTCGATTCGAGATTCAGCCCTCACGCCAGACCGCTCAAAGCGGACAGTCATGATCTTCAAGCCCTCCAGTACCTTCTGTTTGTGCGATGTGTGCATACAAGCTGTTCACATATGCTTTATATTTGCTTGAGAGCACTAAAGTGTCTACGCGTGCTCGCGGCGTCCGGGTTCCCTCTTACTAACTCACAGCTGCCATGAGCTCTTTTACGACACGCTCCTCGGAGCATTACCCAACGAGGTGGCTGAGTGAAATGGACCTGGTGTTGTCAGCTCTCCAGCAGCCTGATGGCTTCGGACGCAGATAGCAGAGGATGGGTCTCTAATGGCAAGGACATACCTGAACTGATGCGTAAAGAACATGTCGCAAAGGTGGTCACCAACCCCGTCGAGGCTCTCCTCGGCGGGAGCAATGACCGCCTCCGCGCCTGTTCCAGTGTTGCAAGGGACCGTCGCAGAGGCGGTTACCAACCCCAGCGAAGCTCTTCTCGGCGGGCGGGAATGGTGACTGCATCCGCGCGACAATAACCACGTTGCTATACGGAAGTTCAGATCGACAGCCATCTTTTTGAGTGCGATTACTCACTTGTATTACCCTGCGTGTGACGTCCTGTACCACCGACGCAAGGTCGAGTCGCGTGAGGCCTTCGATTGGTATGTCCTTAAACACAAACCCGTACTCGGAGTAGCCGAGGAGCTGAATCATGTCTTGTCATCAGAGCTGAGACAGAGTGGCGCTCAAATGCAAATACATACATGGACGGAGATGCGTATACTGGGACCATCCCTGTTGTGGCGGAGCGGTTCTGTCGCACGGAGCAGGTCGCCGACTTCAGGCGTTCTCGTTCCGAAAAGCTGAACAGGGGTCTTATCCTTGCCGCACGCAAAGACGATGGGGGCTTGAGGTTGAAACCCAGGTTGCCTCATTATGCTGTTTGTGTTCTGCTGGAACACAATGCCTTGCGTGCAATTATTCACCGAGGCCATGATAGCAAAGGCGATAGCGCATTTCTGCATAATCATTCAGGATAGAATTGTTCGCAGAGTGTGGAATCACTTACTCGACAGCCGACTGCCAACGGTTTGGGCCCACCTGGTCCAACCTCACCAGATACAGATCACCTGCGACTAGGGCGTCAAGGCCGGTGAACGGTATGGAACCGTTGAACGGTTCAGCGTCGTCCATCGGCCTGGAGTTTGTAAGTGGCTCCGTGGCCGGATTTGTAACCAGCACCGTGTAAACCCCACGACATAGCTGCAGAATAGATCAGAATGGTGGTCATTCCGAAGGCATGCAAACACTCACTCTGACAGCCTTGTCGACTGACTTCCTTACCTTGAGGGCCAATTCCGCCCTTGACACGATCTCGCCGGCAAACTTGATTGTCTCGACAACCTTGCAGCTGTCGGGATACCCGGCGAACTAGATAGTGCACGATGGTGAGGAGGTAGCAAGTCGGTGTAACAACGTGCATGCATACTCAACAGTTGACGATTGAATCAGGAAGGGGAGGTGCGAGGGAACGTCTCGAAAACAGCACATGCTGTCGATGCGTAGAATCTCGAGTTGGAGAGAGGAGCGGTGAACAGCTACTGGGGCAGGAGGAAGGTGGAAGATGATTTCAGTCGTCTGATGCAGTCGCCTTTTATATGTGAGGAAGCACCGGCCACGACGGTCCACCGAAACAACGTCACCTTGTTCCCATTTTGCGACAAAGCGAACAAAAGGGTCGCGGGCCAAAGCCACCGATTTGATCAGGGGCGCGCGCTGAAAGAGCCACCTGTGGCTGGGGCACACGCGTCTCTCCTTTTGCGAGCATGATCAATCAGCCGGCGAGCTTCTCGATCGTCCTGCTCCGATGCCACAAGAACGGCGGTATGCAAATTCGCGCATATTTGTCCTGGATTTACCGCAGCGCTAAGAATACAAGCATCAGAAATCCGGTTCTGCGAGCCTGGGATGCGCAGGTGGTGTACGAACGTACCATGTGACAGGAGACGTATGATCCAGATATGAATTGTTCATCTGCTCGACATTCGCCGCGGCAGTTGCACACTGTATTGAAGGTGTATACTGTAGCCAGTGTCAGGAAGATATCATCATGGAGCTAACGACTGAAGGAAAACACATAAACTCTACGGCAATTGAAAATTGCCGCCGTTTCGCTTTGTCCGGCCAATCATAATAGGTAATTACACAGTTGTGACATGACGCAAGCCCTCTCAAGCTGGGACTAGAATTCATAGGATGATAATGTCCTCCCATGGGTGGACGAAGACACGCGATCGAAGAGGCCTTGAAGAGCAGGCATCGATCGTGGTCTGTGCAACGCATTCTGCATGATCAGGTCGATGCGATTGAGCTTACTGAGTCGTCATGTCGATGATATCGAGTGTCAAGACAGTTCGGCTCTGTTGTACACGGAAGTTTCAATATGCCCTAATACCACTCTGCCGAAGTGGGCGCAGTGACGTCGCAAGGCAGACGCACCGACGTCCTTCGTCACGGGACTCGTAGCACGAGAGGGCTGGAAATCAAATCGTGCTGTTTCATGTTACGGAGTACAAGGTGAGGAATACACTATCCAATCAGGTGTGGTGAAGTACAGCAAAAGCTCTTCACCATGTCGTCCTAGCTACGATGGCAGAATGAATACCAGTGGCAGAGAACCTGGCCTCGGAAGTGGAGCTGAAGAACGAAAAATGCCAGCCGGCGAAGGAAGTCGGAGCGATACCTCGAGCGGCCACCAAACAGAGGCTCCTGAGGTTACCGTGTTTCGGAGACGCTTCATGGCATCGATGCATAGACTGGAGCCAAAGCGAAGTAACCGCCTTGACTCTATCTTGGGTGATGCCTCCAGCCGGAGAGGTGACCACAGATACTCGATCTGATCACGCCTATCCAGTTGCAGTCTTCGCGACTTCCGAGACAAGAGCGCGTCGCACGACGGAAAGGTGGTCGCGGCAGGTCGGCAGTAGATTCAGATTTTCCGTACTCGTATACACCATGACCTGGTCGAAGCATTGCAACGCGTCCCGCACATTGCTTATGGGTTCTAGAAGCGCACCTCCTTGACGAAGAGCAAGGCCAGCGCCAGGATCCGGCGACCGACCAGCTTGATACCTCTCGTTCCGCGTGTGCGATACCGGGGCCAGTGCGATGGGCGACGAGGATCTACGCTCAGACGGAGTAGTCTGGTGGTCGCTAGTGAAATACCAATCCTCCGAACGAGGCAAAGACGATAATCGAGCGAATGTAGCAGCTATTGCGAGTGCCTGCAGACCGGATGCGGGCGGCATTGTAGAAAGGGATTCTGGATACGTGGAAGATCGCGGGGATGCTGGGATCGCAAGGGCGGATGCACGCTGATGGTCCAAAGAGCGACCAGCTAGCGTCTCGTGGAAAGAGGCCGACGGGGGGCGCTCTGCAGGCAATGGTCTCAGAGAACCCGTGGCAGCAGATGCGTTAATGTCAAGCACAGGGTGGGTATGAGGAAGCGAGGATTCTGGCAGTGGATCCGGGGTGGGAGTTCGGGAGAAAGCAGTAGCAAGAGTTGTAAGATCCACACGCCGCTGTTCGAGTATGTCAGACCTGCGTTTCGTGGAGGTGGGTAATTCAGGCTGGGGCTCAGGCGTCGGTGACGGGGACATCTCCTCCGCTATCGCAGCCAGGTCGATGATACGACGTTCCGCAATCTGGGGGCCGAGACGCGAGATGTCTCTTGATACGAAGGTCTGGCCGTTGAGGCCCTCCCGCCTTTCAGGACATCTATCGAGGATATGCTTTGCCGTCCTGGAGACAGACTACACGTCTGGGCCACCCAACCCAAAAGCGGCCCCGCGTTCGTACTTTGTACCATTGGCAATTACCACTCCCCTGGCGATGCAATGACACAGCCTGAAGTTCCTCATATCATCCTCTAGATCGTTTGTGTTCAGTAAGATTCACCAGCAATCATGCACAAGGCATACCAAAACCTGCAATATTTGTGAGATCCGATTGTCCATATCCTCTAAAATACGGCTCACCGTAGAGCGGCGCACCCCGAACATATTGGCAAGTCCATCGTGTGTAGCGTTTGGATTATCCCGCTGGTAGAGGGCAGTATCCTTGCGCATGGAGGTAGAGACACGAGCATGCCGGCGCTGACGTGCGCCCGGGCTCTAGGGGGGATGCAGGAATAGACGTCTGGCCGTTGATATAATCCTGGGGATTACCTGTAAGCAAAAGCGAATTCCACGCGAGTGACCACTGTAAGCCTAGCAAAGTCGACTGCATCCGCGAGGGATAGAGGAAACGAAACATATTGTCAAAAGAAACTGAGGGAAGACTCACTTTCCCAGCCTTCCCAAGCTACCGTGACATCGAATGGGCTCTTTCCCACCGGAGGCAACGCCGCGAGCCACTGCGCCTTGGCGCGCTGCTCGACATGATGCGAATTGAGGAGGAGGCGAAGGCGCAGAAGATGTGATTTCAGGCGCAGCGCGATTAGCGTGCTGAGTACGTGAACTGGAAAGCGGGTGAGACGGTGAGCGTGGGCGGAGGCGAGGACGCTCACAGTGCCACGAGAGCGGCCTCTGGCGGAGGTTGACGAGGACGAAGAGGCAGGCGGTGTATTTGAAGAGACGGAGTCCGAGCACGTGCAGATGTCGCGTGACGCGAGGAGGAAGCGGACACGAATGAAGCGAAGAAAAACATAAAGCCAGCGAGCTCGAGAAGAGCGCCGGGTCCGTCCCTCTCGGAGCGCCCGTGTCATCGCCCCGATTGACTGCAGCGGCACTTCGTCTATCACACTGTGCCTTGAGTGCGTACCCGTCGTCCGGCTTCCGTGTCCTGATCCCTCCTCTTCTCTACAATCAGGTGCTTCGTGCGCAACTTACGCTCCAGCTCGACACATCAGACGCGCCGGGCCGTCTCCGAAGCAGCGCGATCGCCGTGTATATCCAGTGCTGCCTTCAACGGTAGCAACCGCATACAGCGAGCGTCATGTCTTGCTTATCATGCGCGTTGATGGTCTCTCGCTACGCTGTGATGGGCTCGATGGGTCCTGCCCATGTACATATCATGTGAAACATCTCGCTCGTGGCGAAGAGCCCACCAATGCCGTCTCACGTGCATACGAGACGACTGGTGTCCACCGACTGCGTGCGCTAACAAGCTGTCTTGACACTTATATAGGATCGCAGAATGCCACGCAGGAAGAAACATCCTTGTTCCTCAAATATCGATAGCCTTGCTCTATCGCAGCGACATGCGCCACACTTGCAGCGCGGCTCACGACAAACAGATGGTCGTGCTGCAGACATTGTATTGCACTCTGGTACACTACATGACGACGATACACGGCGCAGATAAGGGGATAATGTGAATACAGGGGAGATTGTGTTGTTTAGGTAGTGGTAGCATTGTGGAGCATGTCGGTGAGGGAAGAGCTATGAGATATCGCTGGTTGCAGTGATGGGGTGTCCTGTGCAGCGTCGTAGCGTGTCGCGCTCTGGACAGAAGATTGTAGAATGTCTGTGTGGTGTAACTGCAAGGGGTACTGGCCGCCCAGTTCCTCTCTAGTCGCGCAGGCAGGTCCGTAGGGGTGTGTAGAGATTGCGCTACACACAGCAGTGCGAGCGTAGACAACATGGTCACGGGCTACGAAGGGCGTGCTTGCCGCTGCGGGTCGAAGAGCGAATGGTGAACCAGAGGCGAGAGGCGCGCATATGTGGCGCGTGGCACTGATGGTGATAGGAAGACGGTGGATGGTGCTATGAAGGACCGACGCAGTGCGTTGTTTAGGTAGTGCTAGCATCGTGGAGCAAGTCGCTGAGGGAAGAGCTATGAGATATCGCTGTTTGTGATCACGGAGTGTCCTGTGTGGGGCATCGTTCGCGGGGATAGTGAACTCGGTAGGGTGGTTTCGAGTGTGGGCTGTAATGGACGCGCCAGCGAGTCGGTCCTATGCGCTGTGGCACTGGTGGGGAGACAACAGTGTCGAGGCAGTCTTGCATGGTGATGCCACGTCTCGTGGGACCCGAGCGTATATCATTGAAACAGACGCGTTTCGGTTCGTACCATGCGCCCCGGAATGGCTTCGCTGAGCGCCACAATGTCGAAGCACCCAGTATTGTAGTCCATAGCTCACTACGACACTTGAATGCCTATGCTTCCCCGCAGAGGGTGCGCTGTTCTTCTCCCGTGCGCAATGGATGCGCGTGTACCAGGCCCGTGTGGAGAGGGCCAGCAGGATGCGTGAAGAGAGAGAATGCGGGTCGCATGCACAGAGAAAGCAGAGTTGAATGAATTACGCGCCAGTGCGCGAAAAGAGAACTCCGGTTTCCGTGTGTGTTGGCCGTATGTGCCTTCGTGTGGCGCCATAGCCCACTGCGACATATGCGTGTCTTTTCGTCGAGGGTACGGCTGCTCCGCAGATGGTGCACTTGCCCCTCTCATGCATGACCCATGATTCAATCCTTCGCAGTCGCGAGCGCGTGTGCGTGGGAGAAGGGATCGGCTCGGCCTCCTCGGTCTGTTGTGGAGGATGCATGGAGGACCCAGACACCCTGCGCGCGGACGACAACGGCTCGACAAGATCCCCGCGCAAGGGGCGATCAACTTGGGGAGGAGCAAACATACGTGTGGTGATCGTTGTCCGTATGTATTCCTCCGCTGGATGCAGCGAAAAGGAGATCCGTATCTTCGTAGACCCTTGCGGGGTCTCATAGTATGCACTATACCCGTCAGAAATAGGGATAGCGGGGAACATCTTTGAGACGGAGTCCAGGACAACAGTAGGGCGGGTGCCGCTCAGGCGTCTTTGGCTGCCGGTGTATGACGATTGGATCAGGAAGGGAGAGCGAATGAGTGCTTCGAAGTCGAAGGGATACCAAGGCATCGGTGCGTCGAGTTGCGAGTTGGAGAGGAGCGGAAAAGTGATATGTTGCCAGGAGGCGGATGTTTCCTGCTGTCCAACGCAGCCGCCTTTTATATCTCAGCAAGGGCTGGCCACAACGGGCCATCGCAGAAATGTCGCCTTGTCTCCGGGCTTCTACAAGGAGAACAAAAAGCGATCCGGACGAAATGAGCGATTTGATCAGATGGTGTTCTGTGAATGCCCCATCAGTGGCTAAAAGTGGCTAAAGTGCGTACCGTGCCTCTCCCCACGACATCATTTATCCGCTAGAACCGTTCCGGCGATGTGCGATCGTCACAAGCCTTCGTCCCTTGTTGTTCCTTTGTTGGACCGTCTACAGCTGACGGACGGCTTTCGCTTAGACATAGGGTTCTATGATCGCCACACACTGTGGAAAGGCCCGAGAGTGCTACGGCCGCTTCTTGTCATGCGCGCAATTGTAGTGGGAAAAGCATTGTTCCATTGGTTCCATCCATATTGTACAATAGCGGAAGAACATCTTTGCAGATCGCGAAGGTCAGGTGCAATACAACGAGAAAACACTATTCGCATACCAGTTCATCGGGTGCTGTCGCCTATCGCGTGGCCACTACTCGCGCCACATGCACCACTTGTCTTGACTAGCACAAGATAGCTTCTCCCATCTCTTCGTCGGCTGCTCCGCGGTATGAGTCAGTGACGAATAGCATAGAGCATGGAGACGAGAGATCAAAGGACGCGCATGTGAAAGAGAAGGAAAAGGGGCGCACAGAGGAGTGTCAGTGAGTCCCGGCGCTGCATATTGTATCTGGGCGAGCAGCAGCCGTGGCGTTGTGTGTACGTGGGTGTGTCACTCGTTCACGGTGACGAATTGAGAAAATCCCGAGGGGGATGGTGACGGTCGGCCAGGCCGTTCAATGCGGATAAAGGGCATGAGACGAGTGGATGCAGGTGGGGTCGGGGAACACGAACATAAAGCAAACATCAGTTAGCCCACTCACTTACACTAGTCACTTGTATGCGCTAACCCCATTCCTCGCGAAAAGGTGTCCGCCGGCAGTAGTCATTGCTATTTCAAACCGGGGGCCGCTAGGCCCCATGGTCTTTGAACGCTGACCTCCTCGCGCCCGAGTGAGTCGGTGTTCTTAGCACAAAAGACCTTTCACGCCGCCATCACATACCTGCTGCACACATCTCACAGCAGCGACGGATAAGGGCTAGTAAGTCCGGGACATGTGATTAAGCAGATCAGAAACGCACAGGAATGACTACATCTCTTGGTTGAATACGGCACAGGCCGCTGTCCTGATCATGACATTAGATGGTCAAGACGATGCATAGTATTTCTAACAGATCGGCTGGATAATTCAGATGCACAGACTTGCAGAAATCTTGGTCTAGCCAACTCCCGAATACTCTGTGCCCACGATGTGACCGCAGTAGTGCAATTATAGCAGACAGACGAACACAATACAAGCGTACCCTAGTGAACCCTTACCGATGTCAAACGAGTGCGATATACGTGTCAGCGATAATATGAAATATCGCAGCTGATGACATAGCTGCATTACCCAAAATCGAGGCCCCGAGGCTCTGGAGCTGAGGAACGAGTCGCTGGGAGAAGGACCTTCCTCAGATTCGAAGGCATGGATGGCCCCACGATTATGTGTTGACTTCTGAGAGATATTGGACGAGTTCGCGACTGTGTAGAGGGTCGAGAGTATATGGAGAGAGATTCTGTCTGCTAGATAGCTGTGTTGAGAGGCGATTGCAGAACTTAAACTTGCAGCGCGACTTCAAAATGATGACGGGAAACCTCTCCATATAAATGGACCGGCATTGCGTCGGCCCCTCTCGGAGCACCCGCGTCATCGTCTAATACATGCCCTGAGTGCGTACCCGACGTCCGGCTTCCATGCCCAGATCCCTCGTCTTCTGTACAATCAGGGGCTTCGTGCGCAACCCACGCTCGAGCTTGACGAATCAGAGGCGTTGGGCCGTCTCCGAGGCAGCGCGATCACCGTACAACGTTCAGTGCTGCCTCCATCGGTAGGAACCGCATACAGCGATCACCAGTTCTTGCTTATCATGCGCTTTGACGGTCTCTCTCGTTGCGGCGTGATGCGCTCGACAAAGCATATCCATATTGTACCACATCTCAAAGAGCCCACCAACATGAATGCTAACGAGACGACTGGTATTCACCGACTACATGCGCCAACAACTTGCTGTCTTGGTCCTCATATAGGATCGCGTAACATTCTGAACGCTGCGAGCACTCGCAATACACTAAATGACAGCGACACACTGCGTAGGCGAGGGGCTAATGTAGATACAAGGGGGATTTTGTTGTTTAGGTACTGGTAGCATCTTGGAGCAAATCGATGAGGGAAGAGCTGTGAGATATCTCTGTTTGTGATCATGGAGTGTCCTGTGTAGGGAGTTGTCCGTGCGGATAGTGAACGCGGTAGGGTAGGTTCGAGGCTGGCCATGCCAGTCACGACACGAGCGAGGACAGCGAGAAGCACAGAGTATCGAGGAGAGCACGGCGGGGCGCACCGTATGGGTAATTGGGTTACTGACACTGTACCGTGATGTGTGGCGGCACCGAACGCGACCAGTTGCCTCGCTGTTCAAATTCCGAGGGCATTTGACGTGACCACCTTTCATGCAGCGGCATACTACCAGATGATATACCGTTCCAATACTGCGTCTCGGCCTCAAGCGAGTTGAGTTAGTCCGAACGCCTACGATGTGACACGCCTGGGCCTTGCATTGTCACAAGCGAATGCAGCCTCTCCGACACTGGTTCGAACAAGTGCTGTTGCCCGGGTGTACCAGGAATCGCGAAGGACATACAACTTGATATGTAGCATTGACTGACCCTGTATGAGCCCTCAGCTGACGATGCTGTGTATGGTGTTGTCTGCTGAGAAGGGCAATATAGAGTCATGAGATGTGGACAGAATGACGCTGAGGAATATGCCGATGACGTGGTGTATATAGGTGGAACAAGTATGGTATCTCCGGCGTTATAACCCATCGGTTGAGCTTGGTACTCGCCAAGTGGAGTAAAGAGAGCGCTCTGATAGACTCGACTTGAGTCAAAGTATGGGAGATGTGGATGAATGCACGCACAAATTCGTCCAACGGGGGGTTTTCTGCATCCGGCTGTGTAATGACATTGTTCGTGAACCCATCCATCGGAATGGACTGCGAGAGGGGGTTTAGGTGTTGAAGGATTGGCTGAGGCGCCGCACATTGAGGTACGTAGGAGTTTGGCGATTCTGATGCTTGCGCGGATGCAGGAAACTGTTGGGACTGCATCTCCTGTATGTACTGTTCGCCAAAGCACAATGCGTCTCGATTGTACTGGCTGAAGGCATCGTGGGTTGCATCTCTGTAGATGATGTCCCTGCAAAAGTGTATGCTCGTTCGGGAATGCCACCTCGCTTCTTCCCTCACGGCCCTTTCTTCCGTGATTTCGGGGAGCCTGACGTCCTGCGCGGTCTGCGTGCGCTCGACCACGTCCATGGGGGCTGCCTTATTTCTGTTCTCTTTTTTTGTGTGTTGTGGAGAAAACGTGTATGCAGGGTGGTCTCGGCGATGCTGCCTTGCGACTAAAGCAGCCATCTTATCCCACTGATCGTGTGCATTCGGATCCATGTTTTGCCACTTTTAACCTGCGAGCGACAATCTGTTTGTCAGCACGGCAAGGAGAGACCCGTGTTGATACTTACTGATAACCTTCTGCAAGCATTCCGAACTCGGTACAGACCCGCGCACGTAATCATTTTTCATGAAATGGTGACGAAAAAGTTTCCATGAGTTGGAAAATCGCTTTACATATCCTGACACGCGCTTTGAATGTTGTGACTGCTGTCGCATAGCAGGGACGACATGGGATAAACTTGGTGCGACAGTTTCTTGAACATTGGTCTGAGGTAAGCAATGCACCGAAAGCTCGTCTGCGAGATCGTGCTTATGCGGCGTTGATGGAACCGATGAATAGGAATAGACAACGGTGTCAGGATCGGAGGAATCCCACTGGTGGTCCTGCCGGTAACGTTGATCATCTCGACAACCTTGCAGCGGTCGGCATACCCGGCGAACTAGATAGTGCATAATGGTAAGGAGGCAGAAAGCCGATGCAACAATGGATAGGTATACGTTGATGTCAGTGTATATTATATCCTCCCAGTTTCTCCTGACGGGGTTCATTGCCTAGTCGAGCTTGCCGGCCGCTATGGGTACTTCTAGGTTGTCGAGTCTCTCCATAGTCGACAGTTGACGATTGGATCAGGAAGGGAAGGAACGAGGAAGCGTCTCGAAAGGAATACATGCCGTCAGTGCGTAGAATCTTGGCATAGAGAGAGGAGCAGGAGCAGGAGGATGGTTCTGGTCGTCTGACGCAGTCGCCTTTTATACATGAGGAAGCACCGGCCGCGACGGTCCACCGAAGCAACGTCACATTGTTCCCAACTTGCGACAAAGCGAACAAAAGGCTCGCGGGCCAAAGACACCGATTCAATCAGGGTCGCGCGTTGAAAGAGTCACCTGTGGCTGGAGCACACGCGTCTCTCCTTTTGCGAGCATGATCAATCAGCCGGAGAGCTTCTCGTTCGTCCTGCTCCGGTGCCACAAGAACAGCGATATGCAAACCCGCGCACAATTATCCCGGACTCAGTGCAGCGCTCAGAATGAAAGCATCACGAATTCAGTTCCGCAAGCCAGGGATGCGCAGGTGGCGTACGGACGTACGATGTGACAGATATGTACTGTTCACCTGCTCGACATTCGCCGCGGCAGTTGCACACTGTATTGAAGGCGTATGCTGTAGTCATTTTCAGGAAGATATCATCGTGGAGCTAACGACTGAAGGTAAGCACGTAAATATTAGGGAATTCAACATCGCCGCCGTTTCGCTGTTCGTAAGCGCCCAGATGCGGGACTGAAGCCGTGACCTGGTCACGTTTGCACCTCGCTAAGCGCTGGCCAGTCAATCATACACGAGCGTGACATGCCGTAAGCCGACTCTGCGAGCAGCATCACATCGCTTTTCCTGGCCGCTTGCCTCTTGCCTGTTTTCAAGCGAGAGCAATATGAATGCACCAACTTCTAGCTCGCAACGTACACTCTTTATTGCAATGACACAACCGACGTTTTCCGTGAAACCTTGTCGCTATTTCACTAAACGTCGTCCACAAGGAGCACTCTGACTGATCGAACGACAGTCGCTATTTTCGAACACGAGGGGCACCTAGCAACAGTTACAAATGCTACCGTAAGCTGCAAAACAAATCGCCAAGTGCTGCTTTCTTGCATAGACTTGATTAGGGCTCCATGGCTGCCACGCCCTGTAGATGGACTCGAGCGTTCCACGCCCTTTTCCTGCCAAATCGAAGCAATGAGCATCAGAGGACGTCACAATTGGAGCGGCGGTCAACCACGCAATAGAACAGAAGCACCGTATCATCCCTTCAGACCCATCCTCTGCAGGCGTTAGTCCACCTAGTGCGCTTTGGTGGTCTTCTATCACAGCGCGATGGGCTCAGAGGGTCATAACCTGTAACACATTGTTAGTACGAGGTCTCGCTCACTTATGGGGCCCATGAGGTCAGACAACTCTCCTACCCCCGCCGCGCTCGGCATACAGGAAAGTCTGTGTCGAGTTGCACCATACAATGCAGTAGGCCACAGGCAAAGCCTCGCGGTTGCAAGCCTGAGAGAACGCAGAGGCCGTCACACATCTCTACTATTATGACTAGAGGTGCGGTACAACACACGGCCACGATACAGTACACAGGCGATGTAATTATGTGGGTACAGAGGGGATAACACTGTTAAGGTAGCGGTAGCCTCTTGAGACGAGTTCGGATGTGGGAAGAATTATGAGATACCTGGCGGTGTCCCGCGTCTGGCACGGACCACATGTAGTGATTATGCTCCATACAATGTTTTCTGGCGTCTCATAGACAAGTCATGGGCACCGACACTTGGTGCCAGCCAGCTTTCCCTCTCAAATGCTTGAGACTAAGGTTTCTATGCAGGTAATGTCCTCCCATGGGCGAACGAAGAGACGCGCGATCGAGGAGGCCTTGGAAAGCAGGTGTCAAATGTGGCCTGTGCAACGCATGCCGCATGAGCACTCGATATGAACGCCATTCTAAACATATGCGAGAGCTTACTTAAATCATCATGTCAAGAATGTCGAGTGTCGAGATACTTCTAGAGCAGTTCGACCGCTGTCTTAGAACGACTGACGTGTAGTTTGTTGGATCCCGACTTTGTCTTGTCGGACTCTCCGGGAGATTGTAATCTGAATGTTGCAGGGTGTGCTTAGCATTGTATTCTATTGTGAATGTGAATAGTGCACAGGGACATATTGGACAGCTTGTTCTGCGATTTGCCCGCCACACATTGTCGTCGTCTGATGTGTATGCTTAGCTCGATGAGGGATAATGGAAACCAGAAATGAGGCCCACTTGAATCAGATATACGTCCGCTAAGTGAGCCTAGTCGGACCAACGAGCGATCTCTCAGAGGCAGAGGGCGCAATCACGGTCTCACGCCGTGCATAGGTGCGTTTCTTCAAGACAAATCAGGACCGGAGATCGGCCGGAAAGCGAAGAAAGTGCTCACTACGATGGCATCTTAGGACAATTTTTTGATTTCAAGGGCCAAACCGGCCCGCGAAATCGGCGAACTAGATTGTGAACTGGAGTAAGGACGCGGGAAGGCGGATGCAATGACACGCAGGCATCCGTCGACTCTAATGGTGATGTGGGAACCGCCCCATCTTCTGTCCAAGGGAACGCATGCTTGATCAATCTGTGCCTTGACGTTGGTGTTGAGGTCCCCAAGTCTTACGCCAATCAGCCCGTCTTCTCCGGTCCTGGGCACTCTGCGAAACGCTATGCATAGAGTCGATACCAAACTTGACGATTGAATCAGGAACGAGCGAGCGAGCGTCTTGAAAGGACCCATGGCGTTAGTGTGTGGAATCCAGAGAGGGAGAGAGGAACAGAGAATTACTGTTGAGCCAGGAGGGAGGGGTGGTTTCTGGTCGTCAGGTGCAGCCGCCTTTTATGGAGCTCTGGATACGACGGTCCACCGCAGCAGTGTCGCTTTGACTCTGAGACAAGGTGAACAAAAGGGGTGAACAAAAGGCGCACGGGCCAAAGCAGTCGGTTCGATCAAGTGGCGCGGTCGTTCTAGGGCACTTCGGAAGAGCCATCAGTGGCTAACGCACATGGCGTGTCCCCCTTTTCCTGATCTTGATTGATAAGCTTGCATCCACTCGCGAACTTCTCAGTCACAGCAATCCGGCCATGTACTTATGAGTTGTGACGTTGCAAGGCGCACAACGGAGGTCAGTGTCAACTTTATTCGTGCTGCACCGTTTCCATAAGTAGAGACAACAGCACGTATAATTAGCGCTTTCTGAGCATATAAACAGGCGCAAGAACATAAAAGTCACGGTTTCGTTGCCGGAAACCTAGGGTGTGCAGGTGGCGCACGGACATACAATGTGACAGCAGGCGCATAAATAAATTAGGCCTCAGAGATACGAGCTCCTCATATTCTTCTCAGATCACTCCAGCAGTTTTACTTTGTATTGGCCGTGTGCGCCGTAGTCGGCACCAGGAGGATGTTGTAACAAAGCCAGAACTGAGATCATTTAATGATGACCACGTGTCTTCACGCATAAGTTATGTCGTAGAGTAGACACGATGAGCCGGTTCAACGGCCCGCGCACGCCCCTCTGTGCAGTGCTAGGTAAAGGCCCTTGTGGAAGAAGCGACGAAGGAGAACAGCATCAGGAAGGTGGCTCACCGTGGACAACACAGTTCGATCGGGATTGGGCGCTAATCGAAGCCACCCTGAGTCTCACGGGTGTCTGGTGACGACTATAACACTTGCGACCGGACAACGATGTGCTATACTGATGTGGATGGCTTGAGTTTGTGGTATCCCTTCTCGTCTTCTGCATATAGGCGCACTAGGACGGCACAAACGCAAACTGAATGTCATACCAGTGGTGTCTACTGCCTCACGGAGATGATGCGTTCAGGTCGCTATATTATTGTGCGGACCGGAGGGGACAGTAAAGAGCAGTCCGTGCAAACAAAAGTGAGGTACGGTTCTCCTTGTGCTTTGGCCATATTTATACATCCAATGATATATCCTCGCGCTTCGTTTTGTTAGCTGTGATATCGAACGATCACCCTCATTCCATCACGGAGCCCAGGTTTCCAGTGTTGAATGTATACTCATTGCACTGAGAACTGCCTTGGTTTGCTCTCGCAATAATCTGTGACTTGCATGGTAAAACATCGCCTTCTTGCATTCTCTTGGTTCCTGGTCGGTGCTTTTTATTCCTGAGGCTACTTTATATCAATGAAACCTCGAACAACCGAGGGTTTATGTGTCTTTAATACTCAAGTGAGTATACAGTTCAGCATTATGATATGGTTGTCTGGTAGCACCAATTACATCGCAGGAAAACGGTAATACTATTTCCCGGGCTGAGTGCCGTCAATGCATCGAGTTTGTGTATTCTAAAGTGCACAGCTCACACTCCATACTTTTGTGCTGATAGGTGTGAATTTTCCATCCACCATGTTACAATGCCTTTAAGCACGCAATGCGTCTAAATCCGAATAGTCATACCTCAACATCGTTGATTGCGGCAGACGCAGACCCGTCATTGACCCGCTCATACTGTGATAGATTGGTCATCGATCTGAGAAGCGACATCTATGCAGTGTAAGGCGATACTCACTGCTTTCTTTCGAATGCATACAGTCCTTGTCCAGAACGCCTCTCTGCCTCTCTTGCATTCGCCTTGGCTTGCAGCACCATGTTTGCATGAGGCACTCTGCACTTCTATTACAGAAGTGAAACGGACAACAAGTGCCACGCTCGCGTCCAGAGGTCGTATCTCCACCGGTGCGAGCTTGATGCGTCGTCTCTGCTACTCACCGGCCACTACTAAGCAACTTATACTCCGCAGGAGGGCTTTCACGACTTCATCGATGTGTATCTTCGTGTTGGGGTCCCCAGTTTGCCCGCCAGCGGAGAATAGCTCAATGTCGTCTTCATATATCGCCAGCAGTTCTTCACCCCTTCTACAATCTACGTTTACTCTCAATTCCCCCACTGCGCCGGGTAGCACTGCGATTGACGTTTCCTCGACCAGCAGCTTCTCGTCTGCTTACTTCTCCAGTGTCATTTCACACACTTCTATATCTTCAAACCCATCTTTACCTACTGTTTCACAATCTTTAGAACCATCCTTGGGCCTACACGCCGGGCCGTCACACCACGCTTCAGCCTTGAGCATCTCGCTCTCCTCTGATCCGGTACAACCAGCTCAGACACACACTGCCTCAACGACGACGCCATCTTCATCTGTGGGAGAATCACTGATGGTGACTATTGCGCTGGGCGTAGTGGGTTGCATGGGTCTATTGACTTTGATTTGGTGGTATATTCGGAGGCGATTGCGCCGAGTTCACCACGGAAGCTCATGTGCCGTGACGCCCTCGGTGTACACGCAAATGGATGGTGGGTCCTCATATTTACTGCACAAGGGCACAGCTTGTCTGATGCGCGACTATCCTGACCTGTCCACTCAAGTTGCAGGACGTACAGATACAAATGCCTTTGACCTAGCATGCGCGGGCCAGCCGAGCAATCCACGGATGGTGGTTGCGGAGGGAACTCATCCTAGTCAAGCAACAGAGACAAGTAAGCAGCACGATTTGATCATGGCCAGACAAGGCGTCTAACTGTCTTTGACACCGCAGGTGAACACGATTGTCCTCAGCTCAGTGTGTCCGTGGTTCCGTCTCCGGCACTGAGGCTGCCCAGTGACAGGGCCGAGGACATCTCGCCAGACATGCCGAGGATCGATACTGTGAGACAATTTCCCTTCCGCGATATGGACGCTGGCATCTCGTTCTCTCGAGGCAGCATCCCAGATATGCTGCCGCCTGCATACGACGACATTTTCGGTGTTTGATTTTGTGCTTGTTCTGTATCTGGCGTGGAAATCTATGTAAACTCTCCTGCTGAAATGCAGTGCATATCCGCGTGCCTGTGAACGTAGCAAACCAAGCCTGCGTACACTGAACCAAGTTAACTTATAGCGTGCATGAAGATACGCTTTGAGGCAGTATGTAATTTCCCCACACGCACATTTTCCGTATCGTTCAAGACTGATCTATGTTCGCACTCTATCTGCATTGGTCCCATATAGCGTGTAAACATAGCTGGTGCTCACGACGGTCGTAGGTCTGCGCTGATCCCGTATCTATCTCGCATCCACATCCAGGTCCACTCGGAATATCCGTCCATGCAGCTGCGACAGGGACACGACATAGATGTCTTCCGTTCCAAATGCTTCGTCGCCTATCGTCCAGTACGCCCCTCGCTCGTCGGGGAGTACTGTCCTCAAAGCCTGTCGCCTATTTAGATCGCTCACCATGGCAAAATCTCTGCAGGACAAACAGACCTCCACAAGGCTCTGAATCTTCCTGCCTATCCTGACTGCCAACTGTGCGCGCGTGATGTACTTGCCTCTGTTGACAATCGGGACGTTCTCGTTGTATACAAAGTCGTACGATGGCCACTGATCAACACGGCGTCAGAGCTACTCGTAAGCCTGAGACGTGTATCCATGGGCCGTCTAGCGTACCTGTACATTGATCGTGATGGACTTGTATTCGACCGCTGCAAACACCTCGTCGCTGCCGCCAGCCATGTTCTCGCCAATCGTTTCATCCACCTGTCGTGGTGGACACGCAATAAGATCACGCAGAGGTACTCCACACCCGTTTGTCTGATTCTTGTGCGTGAAGAAGATGGTGTCCACCGGCAACTGTGGCGCCGTCGGCAGCCTTGACACTGTCTCTATGCGCCACGCCGTCTGTGGTACCCGTCCACGGCGTATTTCCGGATGTGCAGGTTTGACGCTGTGGGTATTTTCCATGAACATCGCGTCTATGAATGGTCGTGCGATAACAACGGGGAGGTGGGATCTGGGGGGGCTCAGGGCGAACAAACTTATATGGTGAAGAATGGATGGTTGAACAACGTACGGACATCAGCGGCGCTTACAATGCTGATCTTGTATCAGACAACGCCTTAAGACTCATCGTGGTAAATAATCTTTGCTACTTTACGGCACGCCTTGTCTCGACAATACAAGGGCCCGGCAACTGCCGTCCTCTCCATTCGCACATGGCATGTTATACACAAGTACTCCATTGGACGGTTGAGGGCGGGCTCACCTCGCTAGCGTTATGTCGACCTCTCATCAACAGTGGTGTGGTATAGTATGGTAGCTTCTGACTGTGAAGATCAGGCGTTCTGTTCGCTCATGTCAGTCGTTCGACTGCTTGACTCGCCTGTCTCGCGAGGGGATGTTCTCGAAGAGCAGTCATTGTTAGAATAAGATCGAGGTCGCTATGTCTCATGGCCATTAGGCACAAATCTCTTACGTACGGAGCAGTCGAAAATATAAGCGCCCGATGTCACGCCCAAGCACATGCGTCTCCCGGCGTTGACGAAGTAGCACAGGTCAGCACGGGATTTAAACGTAAGAGCCAAGTGAATGCATGTCATTAACAACACACCACGATGCTCACCACCGTGTAAGTCAGACGCCGATTGCGCAAGGCCATCCCTATCCCACTTTGACGCCACTACATCCGCCAACTTGGTTAGATATAGTGCAAGACGTTGTCCTGATTCACGACAGGAGATGCTCAAGATGATCCGGGGAGTCCTAGCAAGTCAATCAGAGATCGCGGATGCGCAGACCTGTGGGAGCCTTGGATTAGCCTCGTTGCCTGTTGCTGTAAGTCTGCGTTCCGTGAGAAATTGTATCGCCCGCTCCCCACGTCCGGGTATACGTAAAGCACAGAAGGGGTTTTGCAAAACGCCTCGTCGATGATGTAGTACTCACCCCTCGTGACGTGGCAGCAGGCGGCACAATCTGAGCAGACAAAACAAAGTGACCCCGCCGTACCTTGGTGCGCCTTACTTGAAGCCAGACGGTCGTGACATGGACTTCGCCAAGGAGGGAAATTCAAACTTAAGACGACAGTTGCTGTTGTAGCCGCATTGCGAGAGGTCGACGCGATCAAGAACTGGAGCTCAGAACCGAGCTGCTCGGCGACAGGTTCTTGGATGAGGGGCATTTGCTCCCTTTCTTCTTGCGTGCCGTAGAATCGAATCCAGAAGTGCGCGAAAGTCAAAAAAAGCCTGTCTGGCGAATGCAAAGCTTGGGAGCGTGTGACGCGAATGTTTGTTGACATGCGCGCGCCTATTTGCCCTCCGTTCCGACACGTCCGATCATTTCGCCTTTCCCCTCCCTTTCCATTGCGCTGCTTTCAACCACTTTGAACTAACACTTGACGATCTTTCCGAATGCACTCTTAGGCGCTCCTTTTATATGCACACTGAAGCAACCCTGCGAAACAAGCGCTTACGATTCATTGGAACGCGCATTGGAGAACCTATTCGAATGTTCAATACTAAGAATGGCATAAAGAGAGACCATTCGAACGGCTATCCAAAACCCCATGGGACTCGAGCGCGCTACGCATTATCAAACGTCATTCCGCGCACGCATCTGGACGTCCGCTTGCTCACTCCTTCCGTTCAACTCATCCGCTCGAACACTTATTTGAACACCTGCCTTAGTTCCTCCTTAGCATTCAGTTGTTTTAGCGTAGCGCTGTTTAGCTGACCGCGGATATTGAGCAGCGCACTGTAAAATTAGATACACCAGCAGGGTTCAAGCTCGAGATTTCTATAGCTTTTCGTAGGGTCTCCAGCACTGGGGCTGGCAGACTGGCACTAAGTTCGGCAACTTTGAAGCGATCGACCAAGCCTTCATTCCCTCGGAGAGGAGATGGGGTGACTCGCTTGTATGATAATGCATTCGCCTTCCCGCATCCCTACTCCAGTACATAATACATTTCGCCGGATACTCCTACCCTTGTAAGATGGGGGCAGAATAGCTTGTTCAAGCTGACGATGCGTTCATTTCACGGGCCGCTCTTTGACCATTGGAATTCAAACATTGGCCGACAAGGCCATTAGAGTAAGCATTCGATTGCTTAACAAACAATTCTTGTGCTAAATTGTTTCGTAGGAACGCAGCATATGCGCGGCCCGTGACCGTGAAAGCTCCTCTTGAGGTATTTTTTGTTTCCGATAGGGTCACACTAACAAACATCCACCTGACGTGGCTAATTGTGATGGACCCTCATCAATGGTGCCTCAGAATATCCATACATGCGTCCATGATACCGCCCAGGGCGGTGTTTGATGCTAAAAATGACACGCGTATGTCATAGAAACATAGGACTCCGTACAATTTGAAGGCGGTGGAGTGCTACAGCCCTGGACATCTGTATGGTGTAAAAATACACTGGTAAGCCATACTATATTGCGCCACGAGCGTATTCCGAGCCGCAGCCCTCGTGGCCACCAATGGCGATCGTCTGTGGCATCACGTGAGACGCGTGTGGCTCATGAGGCCTTCGCAAAGTGAACATACTTCGTGGAGCGATTTTCCTTCCTTCCTTCCTCCACAGATTACTGACAGAAAACCCCTTTACGTCTCATCGCATCCCTCTGCACTGCTTTTGAGCTTCGGGTGCGTTACACCTCGAATTGGTTCATGTTGTTGCTCGTTTGATGTTCAGCGGTTCGCTTCAGGTGTACGAAGGAGAACGACCGTTGAAGATGCTGAAGCTGCGCTTCGGACAGCCTCTTCCACGTAAGACGTGTTCCGCAAAGCATTGCTCGAAGCCAGCGTGGCAACGCAAGCGCGCCCGTGTTTCCACTTTGATGCGAAGGGAAATCTGCACTTACAAGCGAGACCACCCAAATGCGACGCCCGAAGCAATTGGTCGTATATTCAAGGTGGCTAGGGCTACTGTATGCCGTACACTGAAGGACAAGGCTAGGTGGTTGTGTCCCGATACCATCGTATCTGACAAGTATCATAGACTGTGGTATGACCTCCGCACGATTGGGTGATGCATCATTCTAACACCATACGCAGTATTAGCCGGTTAGCCGGGCTAGAGAACAATTTATGGCGTTGGGCGGAGAGACGCACCCTTGACAAGAAACTCATCAAGGACAAGGATATTCTCATTGAGGCCAAAGAGATCCACGAGACGTTTCCCGGTCTAGCGAAAGGTGCATTTAAGGCGAGCAAAACGTGGCTGAGGAACTTCAAGCGTCGCCATGGCATTTCCAAGGGTGTCATTCTCGCTGATGCTGAGAGAGACAAATGGTCAGCCGCCTTTGGGTTCGCAGGCGAAGGCCCGTACACTGCCTCCAAGATGGCCGCAGATATCCTCAGCAAATACCCGGATAACCTGGACGTCCTTCATGATCCGACATACACACCACCAGATATCTCTGGTCTCCACCCTGGGGCGGTGGTTCATAATGTCATTGACTTGGCGGCGCTATCAGCTATGATCCCGCGCACGCCGACGCCTGAACCGCAGCCCCCTACTGTTACAAAGCGCGGCCCCGAGCGGGTTGTACACTCCATAGATTCTGCGGCCCTCGCCGCTAGTATTTTCCGGACCCCAACTCCAGATCTCTTGGCTGAGTCCCCGGCAGCAGTCCTTGACATCGACGCATTTGCAGTCAAAACTTCTTGAACACCATCACCAGCGAATCATGCCCCCTCTTCTCCTTTATTCACAGTTGGCTCTAAGATTCAGGTCTCCCACTCCGTTATTTCGAAGTCTCCTACGCAAACAGGACTCGTTTCCACAATACACCCTGCGTCCGGTACGCCAACGCTCACAATGGCTGCTGCACACGTTCGATCGTCTTCCTGACCATATTCCGAAGATCACAGCCTTGCAATTCGTGAGGCCCGTAGTCCATACACGTTTCTCGAGCTGTTACTCAGTGCAACGTTTCCAGAGCCTCATATGAGGACCGAGAGGCATAGGGCTCCAGGAAAGGCTGTCCAGCGGCCATGAATTGATGCATGCGAGGCCTTGCGGCACTTCGAGCATGTCACGTAGTTCACTAGTACGAAATAAATCACTCTTCTGCCAGTGCACCACGATCATCTTTCCGTCGTGCGATAGGTTCTT
Organism: Postia placenta MAD-698-R-SB12; assembly: GCF_002117355.1. Classification (NCBI taxonomy): domain Eukaryota; kingdom Fungi; phylum Basidiomycota; class Agaricomycetes; order Polyporales; family Adustoporiaceae; genus Rhodonia; species Rhodonia placenta. Next base: position 128,795 of record NW_020169851.1, on the reverse strand, counting down.
GCTTCGGAGGCCGAGAGAGATGCTATAGACTGGTGCGAGGCGATCTGGTAAACTCATGCGTCGCGCATGTTCTATTACCAATCCTCACGTGAAGATGCTGCTCGTGCTTCCACTGATGTTCGCCGTCGTATCTTATTGCTTCGGATTGCGTGAAAACGTATTGTTCGTGTGTACGAGTGACATCGTCGGCCGCTGTGTCCTGGCACCTTGCTCTCAATGCTGACCCGATTGTGCCAGGCGTCCCAGCCCAGTCTGCTGACACATGAGACCACGCGAGAGCGTAGGGATGCGGAAGGGGACTGAGCAACTGCGAGGAGAACGATCAAATAAATGGTGGGCTGATCAATGTCGATTCGGATCGGTCTGGCCGTCAATAGCGTGGCTAGCCGGACTGTCCCTCTTTCCATGCCCACCCCTCCCCAATAGAACATAGCCTTGAACATTCTTGAGGCAGAGCGCACTCTGTCTGAGTATTCTGAGTCCAGTATACACATACTGAAGGGAAGGAGATCGCGAGCAGTTAATGGTGTCGACGAACACAGCGCAACACGCCTCCCAATAGACTCCCAACGAGAGCCGTGTCAGGAAAATGCCTCCACGGGAGCAGCAAAATATTGGCTTCGAGTGAGTCGTAACAGCGTCGGTTATGAAGTGGGTCAGGCATCCTGAAATGAGGAACGTACAATTATCTCTATAGCGGTCAGTTGCCGGCAGCGCTTCCAGATCTGGTTGGATGAGGTTCGTGCCCTTGTCCTCAATCTCAATAAGCGATGGCAGGAGATCAGGACAGGAACCCTGCCAGACTAGCCAGCAACAGTAGATATTTTCATAGCCAAATGCGAGGATTGCTGAGCCTGATCGCCTGTCGCCGCGACGCCTGTGCCAAGAGTCAGAAATTTTTCTTCAAGTGTGGCATCGTCTTGGTCTTCAATGAATAACACACCAGACCGAAGGCGAGCATTCTGGCCAAATACTCACCCTTCATGACGTAGCAGCAGGAGGCGCTATCTGAGCAGGCAAAACAGTGACACAACCGTACCTTGGCGTGCCTCTGTCGAAGTCAAGCAATCGTGACGTGGATTCCGCCGAACCGCCGAACAGTGGAATTCACAAGACTGCCAAAGATCGAAGAACTAGAGCTCAGACACAAATAGCTACTCGGCGACGGACTCTCTGATGAAGGACATTTGCTCCCCTCCTTTTTGCATGCCGTAGCACCGAGTTGAGAACAGCGTGACTTTCAAGGAGATATACTTGGGGATGGTAACACATCCTGCGTTGTAAGGTTTGTTGAGCCCCAGCCCTCAGTCGCCATGCGTCAGGACCCAATCTATAGTGAGTACCAAAGCATACGGTGCCACAACGAGGATATAAGTGTTGAAGCACGCGTTCAGGAACGAGCTCGAAAGCTCGGGCGCGCGAGTAGCCGGGGGCCGGAGGCCCCGTTCGTAGTATAAAATGACCGCGCGCGATGTATGTATGCTACGCGATTGTCCCTTACGGGCATCGCTACGCCCGTGGACAAACACGCCCCTCGCCGTCGCACCGTCGTTCCAACAATAAGGCTAAAGAAGCGGGAAACAGATGCTACCAGATATGTACAGAAAGACCCTAATCCTACATTCTACTAGACCCCGGGGTACCTGTAACCTACGCGTTACATGCGTGGCCTGTGACGAAGGCAGAACTCGCAAGCGTGGGAAGGACCGAATGTTCACATCAGTGATATTACGTAACCATCAATTAGCGCTCGCGCTCGTCCCGATTCGTCCGATCATTTTCCCGCCTCTACTAAGATAGGCCGCATACACAAACTACATGTGTGACAACCTGTGACGATCACGTGAAGTCACCATGGAACATGAGGACGAGGGGCGTTGTTTGCGCAACTGCAACGGTTGTCGCCCTCTGTTCGCATATCTGCTGCATTCATTATGTGCGCTAGATAGAGAACCTATGTACTATTTAATTTTTGAAATAAATCTGTATTGTAATCATCGAAAAAAGGAATCCGGAACTGCGAATGCGATACTTCAAGTCCTTCCCTGCAAATGCGGCCTGTTTCTCATCCAATCCCTTGTGGTATGCATTGAGAAAAATATGAGACAGTGTTACTATATTTCTTTTGCGGCGTCTGGGCATATTGGTGTCGTTGTTGACCTGTACTGCATGTTGTTTCCGCACTCTACCGCACTGCTTAGTCAGCATCACATGGTCGCATTCGCACCTTGCATTTGAGTTTGCTCCTCGACCAGGTCGAAATTCGAAATTCTGTTCCCAAGATCGATGCAAAATGTAATTATTAAGGCTTCTCAGGAAGCAGAATTCCTTTATTTGAGCTGACGAAAGTGCAAACTCCCGCCGACTGCTATTTACCACCGAAATCTCGCGAGCGTGACAGCCAGAAATCACGTGATGATGTAGTTTGTGTATGCGGCCTATCTTACCATTGCGCTGCTTTAACTCATTTTGAACTCACATTTGCCAAGGACCCCTTCGAACGCGTCCTCCGAGACACCTTTGAACACGCACTTGAGCACACTTTCGAAGACGCTCTCGAGAACTCTTTCGAACGAGCACTTGCGCACTCCTCGAACGCGCTCTCAAGAACCTATTCGAACGCCCATTCGAGAGCCCCTTCGAACGTTCAATAGAATAGCATAATGAGAAAGTACTCGAACGGCTATTCAAGGCTCCATTCGAGCGCTCCGTACCTTCAAACCTTCTTCCGCCCGCGCGTGTGAACGCCCGCTCGCGCACTCGTTGGCATGTCTATTCGCTTACCCGTTGAAAACACCATTTTAACACCTACCCCTGTCTTGGTTTCCCTTCAAGTACACATTTTTGGCGCTGAGCTATATACCAAGAATATGTTGGCCATAGATATCGAGCAGCACACTGTAAAGCTGGATACTTCAGCTCGAGAAATCTATAATCTTCATAGAGTTCCCAGCACTGAGGGAGTTGGCCGATTGGCATCAAGTTCGGCAGTCTTGAAGCGATATACAAAGCCTCCACTTCCTGGGAGAGGAGATGGGAAAGTTCACATATTGAAATGAAGATCGATGTACACCTGTGCGTTATTGCATCTGCCTTCCCGCATACTTACTCCCGCGCACAATCCACTTCGCTAGATACCTCGCAAATTGTTAGACAGAGAAGGAAATAGCTGTCGAAAGGTCGGCGCATCGATTTTACCGACCGCTCTTTAGCCCCTCATTTTCTAACAACGGCCGAGAAGGCCATTCAAGTAAGCATTTGGTTGCTTTCCAAACAATCACTGTGCTGACTTGTTTCGTATATATTCTGCAGTGCACGTCACGAGACCATCACCGCTCCCCGTGAGGGATCATCTACTGGTCCCAATAGGGTAGGGCCGTGCTAGCGAACATCTACCTGACGTATCTCATTCAAGTGGTCCATCATCAATGATGCCCCAAATATCCATATATGCATCAATAACGCTGCTTACGGCGGGGTTTGACACAAACAATGACAGGCGCATGTCATAGAACACCCTCAACCATCTAGAAGAGCTGCCGCCCCTAGTCTCCCAGATGCTACCGCTCTCAGACGTACAGGCGAGCTGTACTCTGCTTACATTCCCTTCGACATACTGCTCACGTCGCTTGGCAGAAATCACCACGCATGCGAAACTGCATTGCATCGGCCCCAAGATACCTTTCAAGGCCAATAGGCCTCTCCACGACGCAAGCCTCCTGTCGGCGCGGGTGAAGACATGTACCCCCAGTGCGCGGGTCTGCTACCAATGTCGACCAGATAGTAGTAAGTGACAGCTTGCAGCTCTCATTCGGAAACGGTATGACACCTACTCATCAAGTGTCTCGCATCGAGCAGGGCTGTAAACATTGGGCTAAGCGTTGTGGCGTACTCGACTCTCACAGGCCGACGCGCTGAAACTCCCATTCAGATTCATTGGTGTCGTCAAAACGTTCGCGACGAAGCTTGGCAGACCAGACTCTCTAGGAGTACTGCATACGAGACCCAAGGCACCCACGAGACGACGTGCTGACAATGACTGCACATTTTCCTCTCGGCTCTCTTGTCATTTCTATACTTACACCTCTCCTCTGGCCCCATTCAACCGGGAATGGTGACTGCTAGTCCGCCGCACGCACAACATTACGACACATTTCTACTCCTGCGCCCATGACGCGGGCACATGATAATAATACAGAGCATCAACTCGTATTAGCTCGGTCACCTTGAAGGGAGTCAGTGTAGGCACGGTGCGTAGATCAATAAGGCAGGAATACAAGTCTCAGGTGAGGTATGATCACCGACTGAAGCTCGCGTCAGAGGACGACGCAAATAAGACTAGTAGGAACAGGAACGCCAGGGGTACGGATCACGAAGCGTCTGTGGTATGATTTACCATTTTCTCCCCTCCCTCCTATAGGTGGCCAAGTAATATTGTGTCACGTCAATGTAACGGCGCCGAAATGAACGTTCATTCAGCACACAGGGACATAGGCTTAAATCTTGCTCAGAGACGCATGGCTCCACAGCGACTGGGAAGTCCATTCTCTGATTTTGCTCGAGCGCATGGTGGCCATCGTGTTCTCGAGTGCGGCATTGCCTTCAAATCGTCCGAAAGACGGTACTTCTTACAACTCATCCGTTCGCGCTTATTCGAGTTGGGGGTGAGACCAGGCAGATGAAACCATAAGACTCCATACAATTCGGAGGCGGTAGAGTACTCAGTTATTGCGGCATCACAAACCTGGGCATCTATAAGGTGGGAAATACACTGGTAAGCCATACTATATTGCAACACGGGCGTATCCCTCGCCGCAGTCCCCTACAAAGGCAGTGGCTCACCCAGAGCGATCGTCCGTCGCATCACGTGACATGCGTGTGGCTCATGAGGCCTTCGCAAAGTGAACATCCTTCGTGGAGCGATCTTCCTTCCTTCCTTCCTCCACAGATTACTGCCAGAAAACCCCTTTACGTCTCATCGCTCTGCACTGCTTGTGAGCGTCGGTAAGTTATACCTTGTGCTGATTCATATTGTTGTTTGATGTTCAGTGATTCGTTCCAGGTGCACGAAGGTGAACGTCCCCTCAAGATGCCACGAAAGACCTCTTCCGCAAATACTCCCTCGAAGCCAGCGTGGAAGCGCAAGCGTGCCCGTGTTTCCACTTTGATGCGAAGGGAAATCTGCACTTACAAGCGAGACCACCCAAATGCGACGCACGAAGCAATTGGTCGCATATTCAAGGTGGCTAGGACTACTGTAGGCCGTACACTGAAGGACAAGGCTAGGTGGTTGTGTCCCGATACCATCGTATCTGACAAGTATCATAGATTGTGGTATGATCCCCGCACATACCATGAAACATCATCCTGACATCATACGCAGTTTGCGCCGCTTCGGCAATCTAGAGAGTAATTTGAAGCGCTGGGCAAATCGGCGCTTCTTTGAGAAGAAACTCATCACGGACAAGGACATTATCGCTGAGGCCAAAGAAATTCGTGAGAGGTCTGACAGTACAGTTAAAGGCGTATTTAAGGCGAGCAAAACGTGGCTCAAGAACTTCAAGCGTTACGAAGGCATTGCCAAAGAAGTCATTTTTTCCGACGCTCAGATATACGAGTGGTCGGGCGCCTTTGGTTTTTTAGGTTCAACAGATCCACACCCTGCCTGTAGGATGGCCGCAGATATCCTCAGCAGGTACCCGGGCAACCTAGACGTCCTCCATGATCCGAATTACACACCACCAGCTGTCTCTGATCTCTACCCTAAGCAGGTAGATCATCATGTCGTTGACCTAGCGGAGTTATCAGCCATGATATCGCGCACGCCGACACCGGAACCGGAACCGTCTACTGTTACAGAATGCGTCCCCGAGCGGATCGTACACTCCACCGTGGATCCCATCGCTTTCGCAGCTGGTATTTCCCGGATCCCAACTCCAGACCCCTTGGCCGAGTCTCCGGTGGCGGCGGTGTATCCCGTCCTTGCATTTGCAACCACGATTTCTCGAACACCATCACCAGATCTGCACATGATGAGCGAGAGACATCAGGCTGATCCTTCGCCAGGCCCTGACGCTGTTCTTGTCGGTCATCCAGGAGAGGAATGATGAATGCGAGGCCTTGCGATACTTCGAGCAGGCCGTATACTTCATCGGTTCACTGCGACCATCTTTTCGTCGTGCGACAGGCCTTGCTTCTGAAGCTGAGAGGTATGTCATAGACTAGTGCGAGGCGATCTGGTAATCTCCGGCGTCATGCATGTTCCGATAACAATACTGCTGCTGTTGCTTATGTTTGACATCTAGTTGTGTATCCGCCGTTGCTCGTGCTCGTGCTTCCACCGATGCCTGTTGTCGTATTTCATTGCACCGGATTGCATAAAAATATATTGTTCTTATGTGCGAATGGCGTCGTTGGCCATTGTGTGCTGACAATTTGCTCTCAATGCTGGCCCGATTGCACCAGGCGTCCGTCGTCCACGCCCAGCCTGCACACACGTGAGGCGACGCGAGGATGGGAGAGGGACCCGAGTAACCGCGAGGCGAGCGATCAGACAACTAGTAGGCTGATCAATGTCGTTTCAGATCGGTCTGGCTGTCAATAGCGTGGCTAGCCGGACTGTCCTTCCTTCCATGCCCACCCCTCTTCCTGAGAAAATTGCCGTGAACATTGTTCAGGCAGAGCGCACTCTGTCTGACTCTTCGATGAGGATAGGTTTCCCATAGACAGTGGGTACGATAGATTATTGATAGTGTTCGCGAATCGTCGAGCACCTAGCCCACGTCGTAGCTGACCAAATGCAATGGATCCTCGATTTGTTCTCATCGTCAGATAAGAATATCCGGAGCCGGCTCAGGTTGAAGGAATTGTCTACCCTGCTCTCAGTAGACTAATCTCATCAACGCCAATCGGGCGCTTATAATGTGGCTTATTACAACCGCCGAGTCTAACGAAGCTCGCAGTTCTTTCAGATAGTCCATGGCCATTGTGAGCATGAGATGATACATTTTATATCTCCTCCTGTTCCCGCTTCTCTCATCATTTATGCTCTTGTTCTTCGTGCCTTAATCATGGGGTTCAACTTCCTTCCGAATAGATGTACAGCTTACAATGTGGCGTACCCCACTGCATTCATACAATATTTGATACTATACCGCGAGATTGAAATTGCAATGCATTCTTGATGTGAACGCTTCATTGCATGGGAGCGCAACACCGCATCTCATGGTACGTGGCTCAAAGAACGACTGATACAGTGAGATTTAGAGGGATGTGCAGGCTTATGGTATACAATGCCGAAGATGGAACAACAGGACATGAGGGTAGACAGGCGATAAATACAGATAAGTTACATACGGGTGGGCCGAAGCGGAGATGTTTGGGAAACTACTGTAGTCATTGGAACCCAAGCGATTGGTCAAGATCAGGGGACATGCCGGGAAGCCAGCTTCCACTTTGAGATGGCACCTCAGATAGCGTGGGTTGGGTGCGGTGTGTTGCGAGCGTCCGCGATGAGCGCATGTCAAGCCAATCTCCTTGCTGTGTGCCGTACGAACCTTGCGTTTCAAGCGCGGCGAGTGTCCAAGCCAGTTCCTCCGTTAACGGCTGTGTCCTAGATAGGTCTGGAGGCACCATTTGTGGAAATGCACCTGTCGATGTGTAAGACGAGCTCGGTGAAAGAGAGCTGCTGTGCGTCGGGATCGCATGCGGCACTGGCAGTGTGGACTGCGTGGAGTCTGTGTTCATTGTTCGTTGAGGAAACAATGTAAGGTTCGGTGTGAATGCGTATGCGCTCGGTGAGGACGACGCAGAGACAAGACGCGGATCCCCGTTGAACGCCTGAATCGGTATGGGAGCCCTGAATTGATAGCCGTTCGTTGGCTGCAGAGTCTGATATTGGTCACGATTTGGATTCTGGAAGACAAATGCTATCAGTCATCGGACCGAGTATATACCTGAGGAGGTGCGCACCAAATGATAAGGCAATGAACATGCCACATAGGAGGACGCGACGTCGCTGGGCTGGGCGGGCTGGCATTGAGGTGTTGCAACGTATTGAGGTCCTGATGACTGGTATACTGGCAGCGCGCTTGAGACAGGAAGTGGGTGAATGTATGGGAGGAACTGTTGGTTTGAGGTCCAGTCATTCTCTGCATCGACGTATTTTTGTGCTGATGGTAGAGACGGTACGGGGGAACGATGTTGAGACCAGTGTAGTTGGCTAGTGGGCCAGTGAGCCCACGGACCGGATGACTGCGGTACTAGTGCCACTTACGTATGTTCCACGGTGAGACCATCCTCATTACAGGTCGATGCTACCATTGACTTATCTTCCGAGACCTCCCTCCCTTGCGGCCTGTTCTCCTTATCCATGCTCTGTCGCTCCGTTGTCTCCGTGGGTTTAGCACCAGTCCTAGGCTTGTCTTTGGAACAGCCCCTTCCTTGCTTGCGGATCGGCTTGTACTCGTACCCAGGATGCGCTACCTTATGTTTCTTCTCAACCTGTTCCGCCCTATCTTTCCAGTACTGTGATTCTTCCGGAGGCAAGGCGCGCCACTTAGCACCTGAAATCAAGATACAAACAATGGCAAGGTGCTCGTTCTAAGTCACGTCATGCACGTAGAAACAGAAGGCGGTCTTACCGATTACTTTGACGACGCTTTGCATATGTATTTTGCACCCTGATTCGCGCATCCGATCAAGGTAGTCGTTCTTGAAAAGGATGAAGCAATTCGAGGGACGCGGAACATAGCTCGGATCACGCTTAGCCTTGCCTTTGCATACCGGCTTTTGTTGTCGCTTGGTGCGGAAGGTGGCGTTGCCACTGGAGGATGTGCTAGCCTCTGGCAACCATGGGGTCTTCTGTGATATGGCGCCATCCGTCTGAACTAGCATGCACGGTTCTGGCGTATTGGGTAAGCTTGTCGAGAGAGTAGTAGGGGGGCCCTGTTGAGACACGTCCCACTCGATGTATGCGTAGTCTGGGCTGCCCACAGCAGCGTAGCCAGGGGTGGTGGGCTGGGATGCGTCCACTGCCGCATGCTGGTCTTCAAATGCGATAACGGGGAATACGGAGAACCCGTTGGACATCGAGTGGCGTTCGTCACAAGGGGTCGACATTGTAGATAATGATGTGGAGTCTTTGTTGCGAGTAAAGGTAGTATCGGGTGGATTGTGTCTGCCGAGGAGGGTGGAGTTCACAAAGGGCGGATGATGAATGTAGACAAAGTAAGAGGCCGTTGTGGCTGGTTCAGACGAGTTATAGCAGACCGTTGGGGTAACGTGACTTCGCCGGCCACGCTAGCGCTCAGCAATTCGAGCCTGGGACACAGGACCAAACAATCAAAACGTACCGTTGCGTGGCGAAGGGTAAAGGAGTACTATATCTTGTATTAGGATTGTGAGATTATGTAGTCGGCGCCCCTGTGGGCGTAGATGAGCTCATGAAGATCGTCCGGTCTCTGGCGTGCACGTTTGATTGAAACATTTATGTTCCCTTGTGTGTTGATACGTCGATCTACGAGAAACAATTCAGTGTATGGCAGATCGTAGAAGTAAGGGAGGAATTGTGACTACCGTTCCAGATGCAAGAGGATCGTGTCGATGTCGGTGGTACCCAATTCTAAATGGTAAAATGAAGGAGACGTTTTTGAGGATGGACAATGAATGGCTTACCATATTTGACCACAGCAAAGATGCACATACATGCTTCAGCACGGACAAGATCATGAGTTTCACGGAAGTATCAGTACATGGCGTGAGCATCTCGCTATGGTTGAACACAATCTTTCTCTGCGCGCGTGCTTATGCACGTCTCACGCGCACGTACGGATAGATGCACGCTCCCGCTTGACTTGGAGGTTCACTTCGTCCGCCCTCGCAAGGCGGTATGACCTGAGCACGCATTGATGGCAGTCGCGTGCCACCAGGCCGGTACATTCTCGCGGGAGTGCGCATCACCAATTATCCGAAACGCGTATCGTGCACTGTGCAAGGTTTCTCTTTCAAGAGCGCACGACAAGCCCTACAGACGATTTTCAGCACTCATAATACCAAGCATATCATATATGTTTAGATGAGTCAGGTAACTGATGCGCTCGCCTTGGCTTGTCCTGTCCTTACCGTAGCGGAGTTACTGACTCGTCACGCTTCGGTGGACGAGGGCAGCCAGGGCGGAATGCGCGATAGGATGCGAGTGTGCTTCACTGGTTGTCCCCTAGTTGCTGCCGCCTAGGGCGCTTATGCGGCGCTTCCGGGACGCCCGGGGCCCTTTTAGCGCTGTGGGGTGGCGCAGGATGTGCACCCTGCCGAGAAGGCCTGACTGCTCGATCGACGTTAGCGTCACTTGCGGTCTGTCGTACGAAGGCTTATCCCATCCTAATTGAATCTGTGTACTGTTTTATACACCCCACGCCCGCCTTCGATGTGACATCCACTCCAGATGATCCACAGAATGCGCCTTGTAACATGTTCGAGAACAAAATTGCTCTAGATTCCTCAGCCATGGAGTACATGTTTTGTCATCTAACAAACTACTGGTCCGGGCCTTAAACCATCCTATTGAAAGGATTTTACATCACTCCCTAGTGATTGGCTTACGCAATGTCTAGTCATGATAAAATATCGGGAACTGCTCCAAGCTGACACGGTATGTTATCGTCAATCTCAAATCTATCGCTTCCACAAGACCATCAATCACATATGTGGATATATGCTTATCGTATACCACGACGAATTATATTGTGTGAATCCCATCATGGTCTTTTTTGTTACCTATCGTGCTTGACCCAGGTGCGCGCCACACCCCGCCACCTTGGCTGCAGGCTGATATTTCACGCGAATCGTTTTGGCAGCATAATACCGCTACCATCTGATTCTCCATCACGTAGCTTTCTGAGCTTTGAGCATAAAAGACAGACCTCAAGGCCTATAATTCGCATCCGCTCCCTACAAAACCTACACATCCACACCCCTCCCGCTTAATATGCGCCTCGCTAACACTGTTCATGCCTTCCTGCTTCAATCGTCGTCTCATCGCTCCAGTGCTGCGGACGTAATACCGTGACCCACTGCTGTCCGACCCATCCGGCTTGAGGAGGATCCGCCGTGTGCGGCCCGCGAACGTCTCAAATGCGTGGACGGACGACGCCTTCAGGTCGCGATAGCGAGCGTCAGCTGCACTGATGCTTGCGAGACGCAAGGAAACGCGACGAGGGTCTGATGATGAGCAGCGACGAACCTGCAGTACGTCCTCTGCGAACACGTTTAGGCCCCCTTTACGCATCTGATACATGTTGCTCCAGGCCGCTGCGTGAGTGCACAAGCCCCTGCTAGGCCGAGCAGCTGCGTGCAAGGGCGGAATGCGCGACGGTCTCAAATACGTCCGCGTCCCCTCACCATCGAAGTCACAGCTGCCGCTATAAGGCTGCCTGACGACGACACAGTCACTCAGTGCCGGAATGGCAGCCCCGATGATGCTAGTGATGCTAAGGTGATCCGCGGCCCATCCACGAGTGGCTGGCTGGAGACTCCGCGTGCCCGACGAGAAAGTCACCAGCGCGTGGCGCGATTCTGTATGTGTCCTCATTTCCCATGCTTGCGACATCTGACTCAAATGGTTCGCAAGGTCGAACTGCTCCAAAATCGAGGTCTCTGGGGCTCAGAACGCCGCTGGACGTGATTTATAGTGGTGTGGGCGGTCTTCGTGGCCCTAGCGCTGCACCTCGCCTCGCCTTGTACAGTAATGGTGGGCTGGCAACTAGAGGGCTGGTGTGGCTGGAGGAGCCGGCACAATGTCCACGGGCACAGAGAGCAGCTGGACACCAGAGTCCAAATAAGAATAGCAAATTGTGGCTGTATCACCATCTACATCACCTGATCCCAGATGCGGATTCGAAAGGGCAGCAAACCATTAACGATCGGCGAAACTGCCATCAAATCGACCGGACGGCGGCCTGGAGGTGGAGCGTATTGTTGGAACAACGGTGCGAACGGCGCGGGGCGCGTTTGTCCACGGGCGTAGCGATGCCCGTAAGGGACAATCGCGTGCGGTACGTACATCGCGCAGGGTCGTTATATACTACGATAGGGGCCTCCGGCCACCGGCTACTCGCGCGCCCGAGCTTGCGAGCTCGTTCCTGACCGCGCAGGTCAGCGCGTTTCAACACGTATAGTGTAAAGGCTTCAAGGTAAATCCAGCGTAGTAACCAAGAGTAGATATATCAACCAAGAAGTGGGCCTTGTCTGTGCTTATAGTCACAACATATATGCGCACATGATGCAATCCCAATGAATACTGTACACTGTGCGCATGACTCCGCTATCGTCTATACTACGACGAGAATTATGCCAGCGAGGGGCAATCAGACTACAGGTGGTGAACGAAGATAAATGATGAACTGATATATCACTGCAGCGACGCTTCAGGTTCCGGTGCATAATACTGCAGCTGCTGAAAATTTGAATTTTGGCCGGAGAGTGTGTGGATATCAGGGGACCCACACTGATCCTGCACCACCTCATTGCCTGGGGCAAGTTGACCATATTGTGGCGCAGATGCTAGTGCATCGGGGTCCGGCCTGTCGGACTGCTCCTGCTGCAGCGCGTAGAGGCCCTGTGCGATAGAGAGTGATGATAGCTCTTCTGCATACAGTGGTTGTCCAGACGAAACTGAGGCCACCGATCCAGAAAGCCCTCGGTATGTTGCGTAGAACGACCCAGCTCCGTCGGGAATAGGCATCGCGTGCAAAGCTGTGGGCTGTGGGAAGGATGCGGTGGCCGGGTGTTGATGGAATGCCGCGGGACTCTGTTGCAGGTGGGCCATTGACGAATACGACATGGAGGCAGGGGCCACAGTAGTATAGGTCGGCGGGATGGATACTGCAGGTCTAAACCAGTATCCATACATTGGCGGCGGAAGCTGGTATTGCCGCGGCTGAAGCTGCAACGGAGGCTGGAGCCGCAGTGGGGGCTGGTGTTGCAGCTGAGGCTGGTAATGCAGCGGGGGCTGGTAGTGCGGCTGGCCAGTACTCTGTAGAGCAATTCCGTCAGAAAGAGACACGCGGATTCACAATCAAGGTACTTACGCCACTAATTGGTTGTGGATATGTTACCTGGGGAATTGCATATCCAGTGCTTGATGCTGCACCACTTGACGGAAGGAGAAAAGAGTCATGCTGGACATTTCGAGGATAAGAAGCAGCGGCTAGGCGAGGTTGGAGTGCTGGCGCCGATTCTCGCCCGAAGTATGGCTGGACACGTGGAAGGCACCGCTTGATAGAGGGCCTCTTATTCCGTGTATCGCCCAGCTCAAGCTCGGCGTGGCGCAGAGGGAGGGGAGCTTGAAGGGCCAGCTTAGAGCGGAGTAGGCGACTGATTGGAGGCACCGTTGGTGGAAGAATAGGCAGTGGCCCCACCAGCGACTTTGCTCCGATAGCAGACGAATGGAGGCCAACCTCGGCGTTAGTGGACGGGACGGACATGCCCACTGTTTGAGCCTCTGCTTCTTGCCCTTCATCCTGCGCGCCTTCTACCTCCTGCGTTAGTTCTTCATAATTCATGGCTACCTTCTTTTTGCTCGCGTGTTCCCGTTCGTATTGGTAGGCAGGATGATTTTCCCCGTACTTCCCCCTCGTCTCTTCTGCATTTCTCCTCTCATGCGTGGTATCCTTTGGAGACTGCGCGTTACACGTCTCGTCCATTGAGACGTCGATTCGTGGGACTTTCAATGGACCGGACGATAGGTCGTCATCTGTTCGAGTACGCTTGTGCGGCCTCGCTGTATCGGATGTGACAGTAGACATGTAAGAGGGGAATGATTTTGAGGAGGTGGTAGGGAGTGATGGGCTGGCAGAAGTTGGAGTGGTAGGTGGAACCGCATGCGACACGTCCAACTTCAAGAGGGGAGATCGCTGGCTTCCTACTGTGGCGTTGGAAGAAACAGATGAGGTCTCCAGCTTGTTCTCAAATGCAACTGCGGACGAATCGTTGTCGGTCGAGTGGCGTTCGTCGTGGGGAGCGGGCATTGTGGATGATTGTTTGAATTCTTTCTCGTGGATAGAGATTGTGGTGATTGGGTTACGATATAGCGTACGGGGATGCCGACAGTAGGTGGGTGATGGATGTGGGAGACAAAGGTTAGAATCGACGTGGCTAGTCCAGTCGAGTTATACGAGGCCGTGCGAGTAACGTGACCCTGCGTGCCACACTTGCCTCGGAGCTCAGTCTGGGTTCAGAATAACATGAAAGACAATAGATATATCTTTTTGCATGCGGTGGAGATCTGCCGCTGTAAGATAGGTCAAATTGCAGATCTCCTGTACGAAGTGATGCGGGCCTGATGGTTGATTCTGAAGTTAATCCCCGATCTACAGGGAGCTGGTCAGTGTAAGCCCATGGACATTGTAGTGCTCTCTCAATTAACCATCATGATAGTAGACCGCCACTCCCCACACACGTTGTATGTGTCCGGTTGCCGCAATCTTCGAAGCGCCAAGTGGTGCTCTATATAACACGATACCAGCGCGCTCCATCCAGGACAGCGGGTACATTCTATAGCTATAGTGTGAGCCGATAGACTGCTCATTCGACGTGCGGCTTACCTCTCGTGAGCATAAATGCGACGGTCTCTTGCATTTGCGCGGGATCTATCCTCACGGATAACAGAGAGACACCATAAAGAGACATAATGATAAACGTGGGAAAGACAAACTGCTCCCTGTGTATGCCAATCCAATCGAGCTCACCGGTGGTCGAATGCGATACGAACGACATCAGATGTGATAGGACATATGAAACCCGGGATCACGGGCGCGTTTCTGGAACAGGCAAGAAGCTACGACAATGTAGTACTTGCCATGTGCCAGTAGATTGATGATTATTGAGGTCGTGTACGTTCTTGCGCTAGAAGGCTAGCCGGTACTGTACTTTCAATTCGCTCTGTGATAGCAAACTTCAACGTATGTTGTATCGGTGTGGCATACGGGAGGTGGTCCGGGCCTCATGGCACTTCCGCCCAATTTCATTAGTGCCCCACACGTTCATCCATGACGAGGTAGCGGACGGATAGCGATTCAGAATACACACCACTGACGGCTGTAGGTCCCTGATATTTTCAATAGCTGTTGATAAATAAGCATGTAACGGAATGAGGGGTCATTGAGGTATATTTGAACCCTGAACGACTTACCTAGCGGGAATAGAGGTCTATAACAGAAGCAGCTTTCAAGTACGCACAAAACGCGACAGCATAAGAAATACGGATAAGCATCATGACACGGGGAAGAGACAGAAGTAATCAGCCTGGGTACTAGCCTTCACCGTAGTAGCTCAGATCATCTCTGGCAGGAGTGACTGCGTGCTCAACTATGTGCTGTCCCACAAGATAAGGCTACGAAAGCGAGAGTGACTGTGTCCAGTATGGACAACAACAGCATGTATGGAGCTCATTTACTGTATCGAAGCTGATCCGTTTAGTGGAGTATAAATTCCCAACCCTGTAGACTTGCAGGCAATCGAACGTAGAAATAGAAGGCGACCTGATCATGGCGTCAGCTGCTGATGACAATCAGGCGCCCGAGGTGATCCATGATCAAGCGCTCGAGTAATCCGCATATGCATGACAGTCTACAATCTGTGCAACTCTTGCGCGTTCAAAATACTTATGCTGCACGACCGGCGGTGTTTCTGATGTGTTTCCCCAATTGAATTCGCGTACACAAACGCCGATCATCCAGAATGAGCTCACTGGCTGTATCCCTCCGCAACGCCACGCTTGCTATATGCTGATCTTAATCAGGCGTGATCGCACAGCAGAGTGGCACAGCGTCCCATAATGCGTGAATTAGAAGACAACCAATGATAGCTAAGGACATACAAAATGCGAGCAGAACTACGGTAAACTAGCCAAAATGCGACAATATGATGTGCAGGATAAAGCAGCAGGCAGGTGATAAATATGGATAAGTTACACTGATACAAAAAACATAGATGTGCGTGGATTACGGCAGAACTCGAAGCTTCAACGATTAGACGAGGTCCGGAAACATGTCAGAGAACCAGTCTGAACCCTGCGACGACTCTTCGAGTGGTGTGTGACGCGTCGCAGACGCCAGCGTTGAGTTCAAGTCAGGAGAGTTACTCTGTTGTGGTATAAACGATCCCTGGGCCTCGAAGACGGAGAGCGCCAACGCAACATCCTCCGTCAAGAGCTCTGGCGTAGTCGAGTCAGGGGGCGTCAAATGCGAGAACGCGGGCGCTCCAGTGTAGGCTGAGTTCGGGCCGTAAGAACTGCCGGGTGTCGGGATCACATACGGCGATGTGTATTGTGCTGCTGCTGGATGCTGGTAGAGGGCGGGATGCGTGTAGGAGGGCATCGATGGAGGCGGCACATAGGCAAGGCACTGTGTGGCGTTGTACACCTGTGCTGGCGCCATGACCTGGAATCCGTCCACCGGCGCCTGAACTGGGTATTGCGCGTGGTTGCCGCTCTGGCAGGGAAAGATGTCAGTGGAAGATGCGATGAAGTGTGACTGGAAGCACGAACCAAATAGTAAGTCGATGAATTTGCGACATAAGGGAGCGCAAGACCATGATTTGCTGCCTCATTCACAACTTGGGAAAGGGATGGGTCTGGACGCGCAGGCTGTCCCCTATAAGTTGTAACGGGACGAGGAGCTCTCGCCTGCTGGAACGCTGGGTGCAACACCGATGCGGGCCGTGGTTGAAAATACGGCATTACTTGGCCCGCATAGCACCATTCAGTGCTTGTCCCAGCGCGCGGCGCTCTGACTGCGCTGTGTAGTGGGGGTGATGAATTATTTTGGGACTGCCGACTGATTAGTGGAACAGTCGACAGACTGACGCGCTGAGGACCTGCTATTGCTCGCGTGTTTCCTGTAGCGTGGTTGTCCTCAGTCGATCCAATTAATGGCCTAGCCACGTTATCATCTCCCAACCGCTGGTCGTTCTCCTTCTCTTCTTGATCCCTCGCGTTTTCAAGATTTCTCTCGGTTCGAGACTCGCCCTTTGGAGGCCGCCCCGTCTTCTTACGCTCGGGCTTGTATCGGTAGCCCGGGTTTGATAGTCGGTGATCGTCCTTAACCTCTTTTGCCTTGTCCTTCCAGTATCGACGCTCATTTTCTGGAAGTAGGCGCCACTGTGCGCCTGGGGTGACACAATGATAGCTTTAACCCATGCGTTATGTAACGATGGGGCTAACTCACCAATTACCTTGGTGATGTCCTTCGACATCGCTTCATACCCAGACTCATACAGCCGACGGATATAGTCGTTCTTGTACAATATGAAGCAGTTGGATGGGCGCGGTATGTGATTTGGATCCTTGGTGCTTTTGCGCACGCGCTTACGCTTCGGCTGAACCTCAGGTGCAGCGATGTCAGCAGGAGATAGGCCAGCGTCTTCGGCCAACAGCAGCCGCTTCGGGGAGCCTTGCGACGCCTCGTCGTCTGGGCGAGGGCGCTTGGCCGGGCTCGAGGTACTGGGTGTGCTGGCGAAGGGTATGATGGGGGACGGTGGGCTGGCGACTCTGGCAGGGGAGGGTGGACTGGCGGAGGTATATGGAGAGGGTGGTCTCGCAGAGATGACCGGGGAAAGGATTGGTTGGGATGCATCCCACTCGAAGCACGCGAAGTGTGGACTACCCACAGCAGCGTAGCTAGGGACGACACAGGTGGCGGGCTGCGTTTCATCTACTGCTGTGTGTTGGTGTTCAAATGTGACAACGGGGAAGACGGAAAAGGCGTTGGACGTCGAGTGGCGTTCGTCACGAGAGGCGGGCATGGTGAATAATTATATGTTTTCTTTGTTGTGATGAAAGGCAGTATCGGGTGGATTATGGCTGCCGAGGAGAGTGGCGTTCACAAAGGCAGATGATGGATGCGGACAAAGGTAAGAGACCGTTGTGGCTGGTTGCGGCGAGTTATAACAGACCGTTGGGGTAACGTGACTTCGCTGGCCACGTCTGGGATAGCGCTCAGCAAATTAAGCTTGGAATACAGGATCAAACAACCAGCACGTACCGTCGTGTGCGGCAGGGTGCCATAACTCGAGTTTTCTTCATGGATTATGCAGATGGAGCCCATGTAGCACCGAGTCAGCGAGCGGACGGTCAAATTGTCTAGCCTCCGGCGTGTAGTCCATACTGGCTCGCTCTCCAACTTGTGCATGTTTGACTGATCCTGATTTGGCGTCATTATTAGCTGAGATGTCGGTCTGCAAGAAGTGTTCAGTATGTAGCAAACTTGAGAGTACACGCGTGGAAAAACGAACAGCATTCGCCGTTTCGGACGGAGGAAACATGGAAGAGTAGCAACAAGGGATAGAATTGGTCATGAAACATACACACACTATGTAGTTTTTATAGGACAGCGGCATAATTCCATGGCTGTATGGAAAGCGCACCTTGACTCGGCAAGGACAGAGCAATTACCTAGATAGCAACACATGGCGCCCATATCTCACGAGCACAATTGAGAAGTCAATCGAGTTGAATGCTGATCAGTGCTTGTATAAGCACCCATATGGCTCGTGCAGTGCACTTCATTGTCTCCTCCTTCACACGACGGTATGACCTGAGGGACGCATCGATCGGCAATAGTCGTATCCATGAGGCAATAGTCGTATCCATGATATGTCTGCATGTCTGCAATGTCGTGCGCGATTACGATGCATAAGACGTTTCCTACAAGCCATAGTCAGTGATTCCACCTTGCGTAAACGTGTTCTCGGATGCGTTCCAAATACCGAAGGGTCTGTAGCTGAAACAAAAACCTGGAGAGCGTGAGCGAACCTGCGCGCTTCATTAGGTGCAAGTGTTGTGAAAATCTTCCACTCACCAAGGTCATGCAGAAGAAGACTAAGCATGGCGAGAACTGTACACGATAACCGTGGAGGTTCATATATTTTGACAAGGGCGAGTCGGAATACGCTAGCATCGCCCAGTGATCGAACTACTCACCTTACCTGCCTGCGCTCGTAGAGCCACATCTCCGCTCGCTAGCAGACAATCTGGTGGCGTTTTCGTGCACACCCGCACGTGGAGTACAATATCTGACAAGGTCAAAAGCAGACTGGTGCTAAGATCACTGGCCGCGCTTAACATGGGCCTACAGCGAAGCAAAGATTGAGCAGGCAGTTTCTCGGATCATCTCCGAGGGGTAAGCAAATGGCTTCTCGAGAGTAGTTCCGCTAATCACCTTGAACAGCAGCAGCACAGAGATGACGATAAGTGTCGAGTATTGTTTTCAGGATAACAAGCAGAGGAGACTCGTGGCGATGATGTTGTCTAGCGATCACGTACCGTACCCACCGTTCCTTCAAAGTCAGAAGTCTTGCGGATTCCTCGGGTCATACGCTGAGGGTCAGGGGCGCAATATGTTGAGACTGTCGAATGAGTAGCAAGCATTTATGCTAACAGCAGAGAAGCTCTACACAGACCTAGGCGTGTTTCAAATAGGAAGGAACACTTAGCTCGTACCAATACAGCGTGTTCAAATAAGCGTTGATTGCAGATGTAGCCAGTGTCGGGACCGGTATCGGATAGCCCCAACGTCGCATGATATTGACACCATCGGTCACTGAACTAATGCTGCGTGAAACGAGGGCAGAACTCGATCAAAAAGGGGGAGATGAGAGTGATACCTGGCCTGTAGTGTCCTTTTGCTGCTATTTGCAAGCTGAACGGTGCTCCTGAGCCTTTTGTGCAGCCGTTGCGATGGTGATGTAACTGACTCAGGGTGATCGCAGTGGAGCACTACTATTAGCACATATCAACACTGATTGTCTCTCAGGAACCGTAGAGTGGGTTAATGAAACATTGCGATCACCACGTAACACGTAGTCTGGTTCAATTTGGTGGGTCCCGACAGTAAGACGCGATTTCGGAGTTACGTAACCTATTTCATCTCCGAATACACCTGTCCCGCGTGATATCTACACTAGCAAATGCCATTGAATATCTTTATTTTTATTCTATATCTGAATCCAACCCCTCTGTCACTCTTTTTCACTTCAGCTCTCCTGCCGGATACCAGTCATGCCCTTCGAGTTATGTAGTTTCAATTGCCGCGATACAGAGGGGGGGGTGTCACCCTGGGACATGATTATTGTCATGGCCGTAGCAGATCGCGCGGTGTCGGAGAATCATGCATCACAGTGAGTATAGATGCGACATTTCGAGCTTCAATGAAAGGCGGTGGTTATCTCAGGCGACGCCAGGCCACAACTTGCAACCAACACTACGGTAAGTTCAGACGGCCATCATTCGGCAGGATCCGGCCATCAGTCGGCAATCGCTAGCACGCTTGAAATGCTGTCTTACGGTCCGGGGGGAGTGTATTGAAGCAGACCTTTAGAGAGCCCATCCTCTGACTATCAAAAAGGGCGCTCTATTGTAGGCTGCATAGGGGAGACAACGTAATACGTAGAGTCGCTTTGATTTTTGCTCGATAGAATGAGCTACTTAGACGCCGGGACGTGGCACGATCTACGATCGAGATCCTCTTGTCTTAGGGTCAGGTTAGGTACAGCAATGAAACTGCGATAGCTTGCGACAAACAGACAGAGCAATCAGATACGAGCAGGAATCTGGTACATGAACGCGATACACAAGACGAGCAAAGCACGATACAGACAGTAAATACGGATAAATTATGCCCCAATACAGCAACGCTCCAGGGTCGACATGCAGACCATTGCAGCTATTGGGAGTCTGACCATCGATCAATATCCCGAAGCATGTCAGAGAACCGGCCTGCACTCTGCGGCAGTTCTTCGGGTGCCGTGAGGTGGTCGTGGACCTCTGCCGGGAACATCAGCGATGTCGCCAAGTCGGGAGAATCCCTATGCTGTGGGACAAGCAATTCCTGCTCCTCGAGCACGGCAAGCATCCATGCCACATCCTCTTCCGAGGGCCCTTGTGCAGTCTGGCTCGGAGGCGCGGACTGGGAGAACTCGCGGGGGGTCCCAACGTAAGGCGAGCTCGGCTCATGAATGCTATAGGGTGTCGGCATCGCATGCAGAGGTGTGTATTGTACTGTCGTTCCACAGTGGTGCAGTGCGGCAGGGCTTCCTGCATAGAAGTGTGATGGGGACGGTAGGTATGCAGGGCACTGTGCGGCGTTGTACATCGACATTGGCGCCACGACCTCGAAGCCATTCATTTGTGTGGGGTGCCCATGTTGTGCATGATTTCCGCCCTGATAGACGAGCACTGTCAGTCACAGGAACATGATAAAGTAGAAGCACGCACTATACGATATGTCAATGGATATGCAATATTTGAGCGAGCAAAGCCATTATACGCCGCCGGATCTAAATTATGCGTATATCCTGGACTTGAATGGACTGGCTGCCATGCATGATGTGTGGCAAGACAAGATGCTCCCGCCTGCTGGAATGCTGGGATCACCGATGCGAACTGTGGCTGAAACTGCGGCACTGCTTGCGCTGCATAAGACGGTCCTTTATTCGTCTCAGCATACTGCGCTGTGGCTGCGCCTTGTGAATAAACGGAATAATGGAGCGGAAAGCGCGATTGAGGCTGCCGGGTAGTCAGTGGAAGAGTCGGAAGACTGACATGTGGACGATCTGCAATCGCCCGCATATTCTCTACGGTGTGACCGCCCTCGATCAATGTACCCTGTCGCTTAGCCAATATATCTTCCTTTGGCTGCAGGTTGTTCTCCTTCCCCTCCTTTTCGTCCAGCTCTGCAAGAATGTCGTCAATCCGAGGCTTGCACTTGGGAGGCCTCCCCGTCTTCTTCTTGTGTACGGGCTTGTATTTATAGCCCGGGTAGACTGTTTTATGCTCGCCCTTAACGCCCTTGGCCTGATCCTTCCAGTACTGAGACTCATCATAGGGAAGAGAGCGCCAGATCAAGCCTACATGACGACGACGCAATGATAAGTCATACCCTTGCCATACATACAGCGATGGGCTTGACTCACCAATTTCCTTCACGATGTCCTTCGACATCGCTTTGTATCCGGACTCGTGCAGCCGCCGAATATAGTCATTCTTGAACAGTATAAAACAATTCAATGGCCGCGGAATATGATTAGGCCCCTTGCTGCTTTTGCGCACATGCTTGCGCTTAGGTTGGACCTCAGTAAGAGCGGTGTCAGGGGAGGATAAGCCCCCTTTCTTGGCCAGCCGCGGCACTTTTGGCGAGCCTTGCGGCGCATCGTCATCTGTGAGAGGACGCTTGGCCGGCCTCGAAGTGCTGGGTTGGCTCGTGGAGGATGCAATCGGGGAGGGCGGGCTGGCGGAGATGGTTTGGGATAGCACCGGTTGCGATGCGTCCCACTCGAAATATGCGCAGTCAGGGCTGCCCACCGCAGCGTAGGCAGGGGCAATGTAGGTGCTGATTTGGGATACTTCTACTTCCGCGTGTTGGTCTTCAAATTTATCAACGGGGAAGGCAGAAGAGGCGTTGGCTACAGAGTGGCGTTCGTCACAAGGGGTCGACATTGTGTATGATGATGTGAGTTCTTTATTGTGAGTAAAGGTGATATCGGGTGGATTGTGTCTGCGGAGGAGAGTGGCGTTCACAAAGGCGGGTGATGGATGCGGACAAAGGTAAGAGACCGTTGTGGCTGGTTGCGGCGAGTTATAACAGACCATTGGGGTAACGTGACTTCGCCGGCCACGTCTGGGCTAGCGCTCAGTAATTCGAGCTTGGAACACAGGACCAAACAATCAACACGTACCGTCGCGTGCGAGAGGGTACTAGAACTCGAGTTCGATTCATGGATTACACAGTCGATGCCCCTGTAGCACTAAATCGGCGAGCGGGTGGTCATGTCCTCCAGGTTTATGGGCATAGTCTTAGCTGCCTCGTTTTCTGCGGCTGAGGTATGTTGAGACAAGCCCCTTCGGCTGAGTGATGAAATGTGTCACTGGGATGCAAGATGCAAATATAATTACACGAACGGATAGTAAGCTTGCATGGTAAACTCTGTCTGCAGGATGAAGCTAGGCGGCAGCGTTGTCAGAGGCGCCGTGCATGGAACCTGTTCTACATAGCGTAGCCATGAGATACCTAGAGGTTTCCGCGTTCATTCCTCGTTTCCAACAGTAAGCACCAGTGGCCAACTAGGTCGATAGTCTTCGAGGTATGTGGCCGAGAAGCATTTATACCGACAGCGGGGAGACTGTAGTGTAATGCGAAGAATGGTGTCGGTGCAACCTGTCGACAAGCCTCGTAAACCATGCGCATTTGCTCTCGATGACTGTCGCGACAAGTTCACTTACATTGTAAACAATAGGAGTGATGAATGGAATAGTGAGCAACTACATTGTCTTACCAAAATGAAGATACTTGTGTGAGTGCCTAAGCCGTCGCTTGCTCTCAAGAGCGAAGACATAAAAGCACAAAGGATGACCTCACCTGAGTAACTCCAAGTCTAATGTCTAAGCCCAATCTTTCAGCGCGCAAACATTGAATGTGAGTGAGATCGTTCAAGTCCAGGATCTATAATCCCGTTCACCACATATACACTTTGGCACCTTCCTGAACTTGTACCACCCATCAAAGTGCCTCGATTTTGCCACTCTATAGCTCCTGGAAAATTCTCTTGTGGACGCTTCGTCTGACAATGAACGCGCTGCTGTGTACTTGCTTACGGGTACAATTTGAAGTTATTTGAGTATTCTTTTCCCGTTACGTTGCAGTTTGTACTGGTATTCAGGGTGTGCTTGGATATGCTGCATCTTCACCTCCTCCGCACGCCTCTCCAAGACGCTCTTCTCATCCGGAGGCAATGACTTCCATGTGACCTCTGCATTTCTTTCTATAAGCCTCGAGTGCTACGACATTACGATCATGAGACCTACGAATTATTTGACCACAATTCTTGGGGAAGAGTGCAGATGTTGATTCGCGAAACCTCATCACCCATGCGCTTCGAAAGAGGATCAAGCAATTAGCAGGGCGGCGGACATGGTTCAGGTCACGCTTCCTCAGCTCTCGCCTAGGCTTTCGGGAATTGACATCGGAGCCAGCCTGCGCCCAACGCAAGGATTCTGCGCAGCCTGAAGATTGTTCGTCATGAGGATATGCGCGCTCCAGGGACATCCACAGACGACTTGGCTGCCTGGATGTTGAAGACAGGGTCGAAGCAGGATTACTCAAATTCCACTGGAGGAACGCATAGCTCGGGTTTCCCTCCGAGGTTCGAGCAGCGAAGCGCTTGACTGGATAGTACAATTGATACGGATAATTCGTGACAGCCGTCTGCTGTCTGATTTCGGGTATATTTGTGGTAATTATGGATACGGCCGATTCCGACGCCAACGAGCATAAAAGCAGGGTTTGGTTTCCCTCTTCCGGATTGTGAATGGTCGCTCGGTACCCGGTACGATTTCTGCCGTCGCCTACTGCAATGCTTCAAGATCAGCAAACACATCTACAGTACATGTGGAATGCGTCTCCCACGGATGGTATGAATGCGCTAAAACCTCGCCACGAAGATCACTTGAAGCGCTGTGCTAATCAAGCTCAGGCGGGAGAGCAGCTCGGCGATGGGAGCTCGGCGAGCGGCAGGCGGGTGGGGGTCTATTGTTTTGCATTAATATCTTTTGTTTCACTTCGCCGCTCATAATCCCCAAGAATTCCCGAATATTATCAGATAGTTATCTAATAATGTATGCTTCACTTCCTGCTGATGTCGCATCATGGCTTGATGGGTATACTCGAATTTGATACCTACAATGAATGCGTCTTTCCGCGTCTATGTAGAAAAATCAGCGTGCATCAGCCAGCCCTTCATGGAGATTCTTTCTTGTCAGCCCCCATAGGGATCATCACGACATTGAGAGATGCATCGTACCATGCATGAGAGAACCTCTAAAGCACTGGTCGCCGGTTTATTGCCCTTGGATCAGGGCATCCCTCCTCCGTGCCTCGCGATAGTCGTGTGCTCCTGTGAATAGTTTAAACGCGCGGAAGTGCCTGAAAGTCTGCAACATCATCCCGCGACATCTTGAGCTCACCCAGAATCCACATCGTAAAAGGTTATCTGATATTCTTCCCCTTGCGTCGGCTCAAACTCGTGAAGCGGCCGACAATGCCGCTCAGGGTGCGAAAAACGGACGCTACCTCCCGGATCCGACTGCCAAGGAAATGAATAAGAAACGTGGGCACCCGACGCACTGAGCGTCACATAGGAACATGAAGGCTTGCGTTCTCCGCTCTTCGGTTGACTGCAGAGAATGGAAAAGGGAGCTCTATCGATGACCATGTCAATGAGTGTGGCTCTTCGAATAGGAAAAAGGAGCACCTGTGTAGCCAAACCGTACAGCAAAGCTCGCAAGGAAAGCGACGATGAGGAAAATACAGGCAGTTATACGAAGGGATGTCTGGCGAAGATGCGGAACCCACAACCAGAAACGGCCCATGTTGAATGTTCAAAATGCGTGATGTTATTCCGTTGGCCATTGACGTCATTAGTATGAATACGGTAAACGGAGCGCTACATGCATTATACGGCTCCAGATTGAGTGACTCGAGCCATTGTGCGTTTGCGTTTGGAAGAGAATCTGAGAGATGAACTACTGGCGGACACTGCGGAGCAGTGGAAATGGACGCTCGGCGTTTGCCGAGTCCACGTGGAAGTGCGATCATAGAGCGCTTGGTGTGTGCACAGCCTCCCTGCGACCCTTAACCACTGTGAAAAGCTGAGAACGCCTATTGTTGATACGAATGGACTGAGACACTGGGAATTTTCAAAAATCACCTCCAAGCTTGCTATACGCGATGTCTAAAGGTACGTTAGACCTTACCGCTCGCTGTCGTCTTATGCCTGCCCTTTATTGCCCGCACCTTGACGCACTCTCTGTCTGAAAATATTCGCGTCAATAGCCCAGCCTACACTTAGATGCTCGCCGACCACTGGGGATGACATACATATATCATACTCCTATTGGCCTGGTCATGGTCGCACAACAAGTGTCGCACCGATTTCGACATCAGACTTGACGTAGTCGCCATGTTAACCATCAAACACACCATACTTGTATCAGCGACGACCCATACCTACAGGCCTACAAGACCCGAGAGGCACAGTGCGGTCCATGCGAACCATCACACAGGACACTCACATCTCATAAGTCTTCCCACATCAACTCGCTCCAGCTTTCAGAATGCTACCACTACCTTCACGAGACTATCACCATTGTATCTACATTATCCTGTTACCCGCGCCATGCGTCGCTTATGTAGTGTACCATGTGTGCTCGCAATAAAGTGTCTATAGAACTACTATCCGTTCCTCGTGAGTCCAGCTACATATGTGCGGCGCAAACAGCAATAGTTGTGTCATCGTGGTACAGGCTGTATGATATTGACATCCGAGAGCAAGAGATGCGCCACTCCTGAAGGATACTCTGTAAGTGCCCGGTGGGCGAGATGCGGGGCGCACCAGACCTTGGTCGATGTCGGCTGTCGCCCCAGTCGTTTGAAGTGGTTGACTCATATGAATGATAGTGCGGCTGACGAGTCTGTAGCACTTAATCAGCGAGAAGATGGTCATGTCCGCCAGTTTTCTGCGCATAGTGTTCGCTGCCTTATTTTCTGCGACTGAAAAATGATGAGACAGATTCTTTCAGCTGAGCGGTGGATTGTGTCGTGTATCTACAAGGGGTAAATAGAATCTACGAACGGATACCAAAATTACATGGTAGTAAACACTCCAGGACGAGCGTAGTGGCAGCTTTGTCGGATGCGTCGCGCATGGAACCTGGAAGCTTCAGCGTTTATTCTCAAATAGTGAGCATCAGTGGCCAACTAGTTCGATAGTCTTCGAGATAATCGGCCGAGAAGCGATAGATCACACCGGCGCCGGGGAGGATGTAGTGTGACGCGAAGCATGGTGTCGGTGCAACCTGTCGACGAGCCATGCCCATTTTCTCTTGGAAACTGTCGCGGACAGCTCACTTACATTGTATACAATGGACGTGATAAATGGAATAGCGAACAAGTAGTTACTCTGCTCCAAGATACTGCTTATGTGTGTGTAAGCGCCTGAACCGTTGCTTGTATTCAATAAAGGAAGACATCAGACAACAAAGGCTTACCTCACCGAGCTCAGTTACAAGTCCGATACATAAGCACAATCCTTCGATACGCGGACTTTGAAAGCGGAGAAGATCGTCCAAGTCAAAGGTCCACAAAATCGTTCGTCACACCTGCGCTTTGACATCTTCCTCAGCTTGTACCACTCATCATGGAGTCCCCTGAGTTTTCCATCCTTCAGATCCTGGTACATTCTCTTGTGAACGCTTCTGAAGACGAACACGCTTCCGCGTGCTTGCTCACCGACAGCCTCATACTCGCATCCCACCATCGCAATCTGCCGTTTGCAGCGGCCATTTCCGGGCTTGGGTTCAAGGTCGCATTGAAGGCGCGAACTCGAGCTGTCGAGGATATTCTGCATGCATAGTCAGTGATTTCACTAAACCTTGAAGCCGCCAGCCTGTACTCACTCATGCTTCCAGCCCATGGAATAATAAGGTCGACGAGAATGATCTATACATTCCAATCGTGCAATCATTTGAAGATCTAGAATATGCCTTCCCGTATGACGCCGCATTGGTAGTACGTGACGCTCGCTGTACATCGCAGTTGCCACGCTGACAACGGATACTAGCGCAAGGAGGAAGTACTGGTCACATGGTCCGATAAGAGCAGCACCATCATGAACGACTACTGTAATATGGAGCATCAGCTCCGCCATTTCACGAGGTCATGCCTCTGCAATTGCTCGACGGAGACATCGCTACTCGGTATTCAACCCCACGACAAACAGTCCCCCGGTCTCCCTATTCCCGATCATGACCAAAGCTCGACCATGCAGCGCAGGGAGATCTCTGAGTATTCAGGGTACCAAGGGTTCTTCGATGGAGCATTGCAGGCACGCCTGTATGAAGTAAACCCATCTGTATATGCATTTAGTCGCCATCTCCGACACCATAGCTGATAGACATCACAACCTAGCCGTTGTGGGCAATCGCACAGACACCATCCATGAATCCCTTAGGGATCATCCTAGACCTATCAAAACATCGCGAATGTATACCGCAGGTGGGTTTTACCGCATCTACCTTACCCAGATCCACTAACAGTACCGCCACTCTTCGGCGATCTCTTGTTCGCGCCCACCCGTCTCAGCACTACGAGGCGCACGATCCTGCAACTAATCTATCAGATGGTAAGACTACTGTTGCACTATGTGACTTCGAGTGTATAGACAACTGACGTGTATTATGTAGCCTTCCTTTGCCCGCTCATGGTGGGCAATGAAAAGCAAACATTATACACGATGCTACCTCATTCGAAAGGCTTGTCGATTCATACAGCGAAAATGGCAGTAGCGACGACAACGACAAAAAATACGTCGACACAGAAACTCCTCGGAAGCACGAATGGGCGCATACGACGTCCACAGGGACTTTCCTCGCACCTCATTCGCGCACGCGGAGACCACAATCAGGTAGCCGCGAGCAGAAGCAACGTTCGCTTCCGAGGCCGCACGCAGCGAAGGTGTCCGAACGACTCCCACAGGCCACAGATACACGGACTCGGCGGCCACTGCAGAGGAGAAGCGCAAGGGACGTGCTGTCTCATGCGCCAACACTCTCGAGCCTGTGCCTTCAGCTGAAACTGGATGCGGAAGAGCGCAGTCCGGTCGCGCGGCCAAGAGGAAGAGGCTGGACAGTAGCATTGGCGGTATCAACGATGGATACGCTGGTACTGATTCCAACGCCGATTCAGACGCAAACGCAAACAAGCGTAAAAAGAAGAAAAGGGAGCCACACGATGGAAAGAGGCGATTTGCTTGCCCTTGTCCGGGTTGCGAATGGTCGTTCGAGACCCGATACGATTTCCGCCGTCACCTACTGCAATGCTTCAAGATCAGCAAGCACGTCTGCAGTTCATGCGAAATGTGTTTCCTTCGGGTAGATGCGCTCAAATGTCACCGCAAAGGCGAAAACGGGTGCGAGGATCATTTGAAGCGCTGTGCTAAGCTGAGGCGGGAGAGCAACTCGGCGACGGGAGCTCGGCGAGCAGCAGCCGGGTGGGGGATTTGAGCTTGAGCAAGGAGGTCCTGGACTTCCTGCATGGGTTTCTGCACGAGGACGAGATGGATGGGATGCCCTACCGCAGGATGTCGGCGTGCTCGATGGCAGCGATTGCGGCGAGGACGAGCGAGCGGGCTGAAGTAGATTTCGGAATGTTTAGTGGTAACGAACCCGTGCGCGTAGCCATGAATTTCTTCAACCACCATGAGGACTTAACAGACACTACATCAGTGGTACTTAGAGAGACAAATAAGAAGCGATTCGAATACTTTCAGAGAGTGCGTCAAGGTGCGGGCAATAAGGGCAGGCATGAGAAGACAGCGAGCGGTGAGGTCTATGGTACCTCAGACAACGCGTATAGCAGGCTTAAAGGTGATTTTGAGAAATTCCCAGTGTCTCAGTCCATTCGTATCAACAATAGGCGTTCTCAGCTTTTCACAGTGGTTAAGGGTCGCAGGGAGGCTGTGCACACACCAAGCGCTCTATGATCGCACTTCCACGTGGACTCGGCAAACGCCGGGCGTGATCCGTCTCTTACACTGCCAGAGCTTGGTCCCGAGTCTAACCTGAGTTCCCACGCCCCGGGGTCACCCGGAGTCCCCGGATTGGGTTTAACCCACGTCCTCTTGGCCCCTCGCCCATCCGCCCCGATCCCGACGTCAGCTCGGCATAGGGAGTCGGGGAAAACCCAAAGCCCGCAAGCATGGGGCCGGCGCTGAAACTCCCTCAGGCCATGGATAGGGGCCACCCCACCCTTGGCTTGCATCCGCCCTCGTATATATTCGCTCCTCTGCCCTCGTTTTCTCGTCGCTCTTATTCTCGTCGTCCTGCGTGTCGCTCGTCCTATGCCGCCAGTCCTGTCCGCAGTTGCGGACACTGACGGCCTTGAGGTCACAGTCATGTGACCTGGGTAACACATTGTGACTGCGCATTTTCCAGCGTGAGTCGTCGTTTTTCTTCCTCAACTCCCTGCACCTGTGGCCGACTGGAGTACATGATATTGACAAGACTGACAAGACTGACATACCACTGACAATAGCGACGCACTAATCATATACTGACAATACTGATGTCCCAACCTACTGACGTCCGAACTTACTGACTTACTGACATACTGACTTACTGACCTACTGACTTACTGACCTACTGACCTACTGACATACTGACCTACTGACATACTGAACACACTTGTATATATGTAGCTATTAGCTATTGGTTTGCGCTGCTGTCGAATGTCCGTAGAATACAGGATAATATATATATCATTTATTTGAATTATTTTATGGGAATTATGGGGTGCTCGCGGAATAGCGGCATTGTCCGGCCCGTCCACTGAACCTGGCGTGGCGCAGGTCACCGGGTGCCAGGTTTTACCCAATGCCAGGCTGAATCAGAAAAGACCCGGCGGTGCCAATTCGGGGAAAAACCCGGTCCATCC
This sequence comes from Postia placenta MAD-698-R-SB12, assembly GCF_002117355.1. NCBI lineage: Eukaryota > Fungi > Basidiomycota > Agaricomycetes > Polyporales > Adustoporiaceae > Rhodonia > Rhodonia placenta. The sequence continues at coordinate 98,259 of NW_020169851.1, read as the reverse complement.
TGGGTTGAGCGTGTTGTTTGATGAACCCGGGTTGAACTCAATCTCAGCGCCGCCTGTGTAGATCCTCTCCGAACGCAGATACACGATGCATATGAGCACTGCTACGTTCGCCAAACGCAATGATCGGAAGTGTCAATTCGACTCATATTCTCCACGCACGGGCCCGCCGGCGGGTACAGCACTGCTCCAGGATGTGCCACATGAGCCCTATATGCGAACACCACTCTTTTTCCGCGAGAGCCAGCATAACAACACCTTTCAGCACGGTGTCGTGACATTTTCTGAATATGGAATGTGTGAGGTGCACTCTTCCGAACGTCTGCCCACCGACCAGATCCACGAGGGAAATCGTCGTTGTTGTGCGGTGTCAATTCTTGAAACATGGATATAGTGCTGACAACATGTTTTATGACACACAGTGGCGTCATAACAATAAGCAAACTTGTTGGCCGCGTCAAGGCTAGTTATCGAGGTCATAGCGGTGGCGCATCCTCCGCTTATAAAGACGCATTTTACTATGACGATGCCACTATTCGTGCCCCCCGCTATTATCTCTATATACTATTACGCAGACATATCTTCCGCTTTTCCTCATACTAGTCTATTCGCGCGTCATATATGGCGGGTCTGCCTTAACATCCTCTTCAATGGTGAGTCTCCTGCTTACTTACTCATTTGACTACGCGTTTGAATGCTGCGTTATATTTATGCTCCAGTGTACATACAGACGTCGGCTTCCTGCCTTTTCACCACGTCACTCGCCTCATAATGGATCATACCCGATTCGACGCGCAGGGACACACCCGACATCGTTGTGGTAGAGGAGCTTGTCGCATGGCTGGTGTGTCCGCTCTATGGGCGTGGGTACTCTCATAGTGCCCCGGGGTGTGCGGAGGTGAGTCACAAATTACCTCGAGATCAATATGTTCAGCCATAGTTCTAGGCAAGCAAGCCGTGAAGACCACACAATCGTCCCTAGTCAACATAGAATATATCGTAAAGGTCCCTACGTTACGTTTAGTGTCTAATTATTGCTGCAGTACCCATCTATCGTGTCAATTGCGCAGCGTTAGGGATCAGCATTTCACGGAGAAGGCTCCGCAGAACTTTCAAGCCACGTGTCACAGTGGACGCGAAAGATGTTCCCGTGTAGCTGTGAGATACCCGTCATAATCATTCCGTCGTACTTCACGCCCTTGGCCGCCAAAAGAAGTTGAACCCCTCGGTCGTACACTGGATCGGGTGTCCCTCGGCTCTGTAACGGTACAGTTGAGAAGTTGAGCCAAGTGAACAACCCTGATTAGAGGACACGTACGTTCAAAAGACTGAGAAAAATATCACGAGTCTTCACCAATAGCTGCGCCCGGGTAAGCCGGTTTGGATCACCTATCTCGAGGGTGAAATAGAACGTATGTGAAGGTGAAAACCACTAGGTGGGACAATTAGACAGTCAGCAGGCGCCACTTGATGAAGAAGAACTTGCCTCAAATTGGAACAAGAATATAATGTTGGAAAACGGGACGTGTGCAAACACATGGTCCCGGCCACCTTCCATACATTCTGTCAGCTGCTCCGTGTAAATGTGCCCGACGTCGATAGGGCGGATGCCAGAACGGTATGGGTTCCCAGACCAGTCGAAATTGATGAACGGTAATTGGATTGAAAGAGTGTTGTGAACGAACAGCGGTGGTATATATGCTATCTGGGGAATTGGCTGTCTCTCGTTGAATGGTATCGGCAGGGGAACGAGTGCCGTATAAATCTTTCCATACACAGTGACTTTGACTCGCCTCGCGCCCGAGATGCGACGGATGGACGCGAGTGGATTTCGTGGCTTCGACTGCTTAGTCTCCATACTTGAATCCACTGCAGGGGTGTAGAGAGGATGTCGACAAGAACAAAGCTTACGACTCTCAAAGTAAGGGAAGCTTTTATATGAACTGAAGCGCACGCCACAGAACAATGTTTCTACCTTGTTCTCCTTCCTAAACCGGCGAGCAAGGGGAAGTCCGTTTTTGTTACTGATGCCGGTGGCGACCGGAAATGGTTGCTAGGACACAAAGCGTGAGCCACTCGAAGTCTCGTACTACTATGATTCACCAGTGGATGCTCCTATCTTTAACGAAATTATCCGGAAGAGGTCTGTTCGATTTGTGCCGCGGATTCATCACTAGATACCTGTGCGACCGTTTTCAGAGAAAGGGATGCGTGTTTATATGCCCGGTCATATCACCAGATAGTATTATAGGAATCGTAGCGTACATTCTGAGAGCTGAAGTCTCGCTCAGAGGCGCGTGGCTCCTCGGCGGTCGACAGGGTCACTTTTAGACTCCGCTCAAATTTGTTGTAGCCATCGCGTGACGTTGCCGCCGGATCGCTCGAGCACTGTCACACGGTGCCAGAGTGGCGAATTTCGTACTTCAAACTTGCTTCCTTGCGCTGTGTGCAGGCTTTGTACTCACATTCCCACAATTATGAGTGAGTCAAACAGACCTGGATACTCTGCCTTGCTAGATGGTCAGAGCTTGTCGTACAGGTTCATCTGGTCGATGTAGGCACCTCGGTGCGAGAGTTCGACTTGGTTCATGAACACCCTTACAATGCAGGAATATGATGGTGTTCAGATCCTTCACTACATGGATTTTGTGCTGCCGCATACTGCAACGTATTGTGACCCATCTGGGGCAGATACCTATATCATGTGTTGTCACGAGTTGGCACAGTGTTTAGCCGTTTTTTAATTTTTTCCTTTTCGCGGGCTTGAACCTGCAACCTCTGTACTACATACCCGATATGGACACAACACTATCTACTGTACGATTAGATTAGATGGGATGGCAGTGCGCGGCACAGCTCGGGCTCCGCTGACATAGCCGCTGTCGCAACTTGAGGTCAAGCGACAGGGGAAGACCTAAGAGCTGGGGGTGTCCGACTAAATCTCACCGAAGCAATGGTGAGCGGTGCTCAAACCTAAGGCTAGGGACAAGAAATGTATTAGTTAGTAAAGGTAAGTAAAGGATACAAAGGAGCTTACTGACCTAGGGACAAGAGGTCGAAACTGAGGTCCCTAGGGCAGCAGAGGCCGGCTTATATACATGGGGAGATAAGGGCAGGCTGTGCGTGCTGGTCCGTGCGCAGCTGGTCCGTGCGCAGCATGCTGACGCAGCCCCGGGGGCCGGTGAGTCAGAGCAGCTGTGTCAGCGGAGCCCGAGCTGTGCCGTGCACTGCCGTCCTATCTAATCTGATCGTACAGTAGATAACAACGCGTCCATATCGGGTATGTAGTACAGAGGTCGCGGGTTCGAGCCCGCGAAAAGGAAAAAATTAAAAAGCGGCTAGACGCCGTGTCAACTCGTGACAATTACCCCCCCCTGAACGGCGCATGACCTCATGCGAGGTGCCCTTGCCCATCTCCCACCTGGAGCGGCATCGTGCTTCAGTCAGCGGCGAAGGCATTGGCTGAAAGTTGAGACCACCAAAGGTAGCAGCGTTGAGGCGGCGAGGGGCGTTTGGATTCTTCCGGTGGAAGTCGGCTATGAGGGCCGGCGCATTGGCAACGTTGCGCGCCGGTTCCCATGACGTATGCGAGTCGTCATAACCCTTCCACTTGACGAGGTACTGCAGCTGATGCCGGAAGATCCTCGAATCTTTGATCCGCTCAACCTCATATTCCTCGTCGCCCTCAACCTCGATTGCAGGCGGCTCCTCCGGCTCTCGGCCCGGGATATCGCTACGCGTGTACTTGCTCAGCAAGGAGACATGGAATACCGGGTGCACCGGCACCGACTTCGGCAGGATTAATTTGTAATCCAGGTCTCCGAGCTTCCGCCGCACAGCATATGGTCCAAGGCGTTTGGGACTGAGCTTCTTGCTCGGCTGTTTCAGCTTAAGGTTCCGAGCATCAAGCCAGACCTTGTCCCCCGGCACGAAGACCGGTGCCTCTTGCACGTGCTTATCGTAGTACACTTTCATACGCTCGGCTGACAGCTCGAGCGCAGAGCGCGTATCGTCGCGAATCTCCTTCAGGATTTTGAGCCGATCAGCGGCCGCAGGCATCGCAGACATCGGATTGATCCGCACTTGGATCTCAGGATGGTACCCTTGATGCAGGAAGAAAGGGGAATGCCCGGTCGTGGAGTGAACTCGGTTGTTCAGTGCGAATTCCGTGAGCAGCAACTGCTTTGCCCAATCATCCTGCCTATGGTTTGTGAAAGCACGCAGGTACTGTTCGATTTCCTGGTTCCAGCACTCCGTCTGGCCGTCCGTCTGAGGGTGGAACACTGTGGACAGCGCTGGCTCAATCCCTAGTCCCTTGTACACCGCATGGAGATATTTTGAAGCAAACTGGGGACCTCGGTCTGATATGACCTTGGCCGGGGCCCCATGATGCTTGAACACATCGCGGATGTACAGGTCTGCCGCACCTTCTGCCGTCAGGGTCTCATGACAGGCCGAGAAGTGGACCTGCTTGGTAAAGCGGTCGGCGGTGACCAGGATCGAGTCAAATCCATCAGACTTCGGCAAGCCAACGATCATGTCGGTCGTGATGATCTGCCATGGGCGCTTGGGGATCTCATTCGGCTTCAGCGGACCCTGGGGTTTGGCTGGGAATGTCTTTGTACGGTTGCACACGTCGCAGGTGCTTACGTACTCATTGACGAATTTAGACATTCCTGGCCACCAGTAATTCCGCGACACGAGCTCCAGGGTTTTGGCACGGCCGCCATGACCGGCAATCGGCGAGTCGTGGTGGATCTTGACTATATCCCACCGGAGCTCTGCGTTTTTTGGGACGTACACGCATCCGCGGAACAGCAGAAGCCCTTGTTCGGCATTCCACTCCTCAAAACCCCTTTGCAGCCGGGGCGGCCCGAGGTCCTGTACTTTTTCAAGTGCCTCGGCCACCTCCCGATCCTTATCCGAACACTCCCTAATGCGCTTCAGAAGCGACTGATCGGCCGTTACCGAGGCATGGCCGCGCCTGGCGGAGGCGATGCGGAAGCGCTCTGGTTTGAGAACCACCTGATCGGTGTTATCGTCCTCATCACCGATCTGATGGTCTGATCGACGTGACAGGCCATCAGCCTTTCCATTGGACGTCCCGGCTTTATGCGTGATGCAGAAGTCAAAGCGCGCTAGGAACAGCGACCATCGCGCTTGACGACGCGTGAGGTGCTGGGACGTGCGCCAGTATTCGAGGTTCTTGTGATCAGTGACGATCTCGAACTGATTGGGCAGACCCTCGA
>NW_020169851.1:76654-92342 GCF_002117355.1 Postia placenta MAD-698-R-SB12 | reverse complement strand
AAGCAAACTGGGGACCTCGGTCTGATATGACCTTGGCCGGGGCCCCATGATGCTTGAACACATCGCGGATGTACAGGTCTGCCGCACCTTCTGCCGTCAGGGTCTCATGACAGGCCGAGAAGTGGACCTGCTTGGTAAAGCGGTCGGCGGTGACCAGGATCGAGTCAAATCCATCAGACTTCGGCAAGCCAACGATCATGTCGGTCGTGATGATCTGCCATGGGCGCTTGGGGATCTCATTCGGCTTCAGCGGACCCTGGGGTTTGGCTGGGAATGTCTTTGTACGGTTGCACACGTCGCAGGTGCTTACGTACTCATTGACGAATTTAGACATTCCTGGCCACCAGTAATTCCGCGACACGAGCTCCAGGGTTTTGGCACGGCCGCCATGACCGGCAATCGGCGAGTCGTGGTGGATCTTGACTATATCCCACCGGAGCTCTGCGTTTTTTGGGACGTACACGCATCCGCGGAACAGCAGAAGCCCTTGTTCGGCATTCCACTCCTCAAAACCCCTTTGCAGCCGGGGCGGCCCGAGGTCCTGTACTTTTTCAAGTGCCTCGGCCACCTCCCGATCCTTATCCGAACACTCCCTAATGCGCTTCAGAAGCGACTGATCGGCCGTTACCGAGGCATGGCCGCGCCTGGCGGAGGCGATGCGGAAGCGCTCTGGTTTGAGAACCACCTGATCGGTGTTATCGTCCTCATCACCGATCTGATGGTCTGATCGACGTGACAGGCCATCAGCCTTTCCATTGGACGTCCCGGCTTTATGCGTGATGCAGAAGTCAAAGCGCGCTAGGAACAGCGACCATCGCGCTTGACGACGCGTGAGGTGCTGGGACGTGCGCCAGTATTCGAGGTTCTTGTGATCAGTGACGATCTCGAACTGATTGGGCAGACCCTCGAGATAATGGCGCCAATCGTCTAGTGCCTCAATGATCGCGAGCATCTCCTTATCGTAGATCTCATAGTTACGCTGGGCTGGGTCCATAGCGTGAGATCGGTAGGCGATAGGGTGCCATTTGCCATCATCTTGCTTCTGCATCAATACGCCGCTGGTGGCATAGCCTGAGGCATCAACCTCAATGCGCGTCTCCCGATTAGGATCGTACAGCGCCAAGACTGGAGTCGTCGCAAAGAGCCGCTTGAGCTCGTCGAAGGCGTGCTGCTCTTCCTCACCCCAATGCCATGGGTCGTTCCCTGTGAGCCGGTCGAGTGGTCGCGAGATCTTAGCAAAGTCCTTTATGAAGCGGCGGTAGAAATTGGAGAACCCCCGGAACTCCTGAACGTCTTTTTTGTTCCGGGGCACCGGTGATACGACCTACGAAACCCTAACCCCTAACCTGGGTGCGACCTAAAGGGACTAGAGAGACGGATTATAGTCTAATGAGAGGGGAGTTAGCAGCAAGGTGTCCCGCGGTTCGAGTGAACACGAGAAACGCCTTCGGAAAAGGCTACAAACGCTAGGGAAGGTACGAGGTGGCTTCAACACGTCGTCAAAGCTACTCGGAGGCTGGGAGTGGTTAGTGGAGACGATCGAAGCTCGGCAGAGCTCTTCGACGTATCGTAGAGAGAAGGGACACGATTCGATAGGGGGGACTTAACTAGGACGCGGTTCGAGGTGCAACGCAGTTCTTCAACAATAGTCGAAGTCGAAAGGTTCGTCGAGACGGTATCGACGAGTGAACACAGTGGACGAGGTTTCGAGGTTACGCAGTGAGGAACGAAGTGACGCAGTTGAGGACGTAGACGCAGGGCGAACTCGACTTATGAGCTCTGAACTCGAGGGGGGGGGACGGATCTTGTATTTTTGGGGAGAACTACGACAGATTTTATACTACACAGGATGCTACGACTATTCGAGAGTGGCATACGGGTACAAAGGGCTTTGCATTGTTCCTCAAGAACCTGCCTCACCGAGAGGCACATACCAAGTCCATTGGTAGAGTGACGTCATGCCGAACACGGAGATGAAGAGCAACATATGGCCACTTCGGACCGGTAGCCGTCGTGAAGGCATGCCGCGAGGTTCGATACCTAATTGGGAAAGACCGGCTACTTCGGTGTGGCTTGGAGCGAAGCGCGCGCTTGGCCGAGCGGCGTCAAGTGGCCCTATTGTTCGCCGAATGCGGAAGACGTTCCGAGATCTACGCACGAGGCATCGGGAAGACCGTGCCGAGCTTCGAGTAAGCGTTGCGCACCGTCGAAGGTGTCAAAGAGCGTCGAAGGCGAAATCAAAGTGTTGGGAGACTGAGTCGAAGTGCCGGGCGGGATGCGAGTGCCGAAAAGAGGTGAATCGGGGCCCAGAGGGGCTTGGCGCCTATCACCGGCCATTCATTGATTCCTTTTAGCTTTGCGGGATCCATCGCCACCTCATCACCACCGAACACATAGCCAACATAGTCGACCTTGGGAACGTCCCACTCGCATTTCTCAGGCTTCAGGAACAGATCATTATCCTGAAGGCGGCGCAGAACCTCGCGTGTGACCTTCTCATGCTCCTCTTTATTGGTGGAGAAGATGAGTATATCGTCCAGGTACACAAGGATCTTGCCGCCGACAATGAGATCGTGGAAGATCTCGTTCATCATTGCCTGGAAGGTCGCGGGGGAGTTGGTGAGACCAAAGAACATCACCAAAGGCTCGTACAACCCTCGATTAGTCACAAAGGCCACCTTCCATTCGTCACCGGCCTTGATCCGGACGTTATTGTATCCCCATCGGATGTCGAACTTTGTGAAGAGCGTAGCGCCGCAGAGCTTATCCACCATCTCGGCGATCAACGGCAAGGGATAATGATTTTTGACCGTGATCACGTTCAATCGGCGGTAGTCCTGTACGGGTCGAAGCGTCCCTTCCTTCTTTTTGATGAAGACGAAGGGGGACGAAATGGGCAACTTCGACTCCCGTATGTAGCCCTTCGCTAGTTGCTCTTTCAGGAACTTGTCTAGTTCCTCCTGCTCGTTGTTCGACAAGGGGTACACCTTAGAGTGGAAGGTCGAATAGCCGGGCACGAGTTCGATTGCGTGATCATACGGCTTCCTTTCAGGTAACCGTTCTGATGCTTCCTTGGAGAAGACATTCAGGAACTCGTGGTACTGCTTGGGCACCGACTCCTCGGCGGTCTTAACGACCTTGTTTTTGATCTCCTCCTCAGCGAACAGCTAGGAGTACGTATGCCCTGCTGCGATGAACAGCTGAGGGGCGCCGGGAAGCGTGATACCTTGCTCCTAGGCTTCGATCAAATCAGCCTCATCCCATTCTACTTCCGTTGGACCTTCTTCGGATTCGAAGTCCGGGAGTACCTTACTCCGGCAGGCACCTATAACCGATCATTTGGACTTCGGCAAACGCCTACGCGCCGTGGGCCTGTCCCCCGTATCACGCGCAGTCGCTGCTTGCTCCATTCGGCCAGTCCTCCTGGCTGTCGCGACTTGAGGTCAAGCGACAGGGGAAAACCTAGAAAGCTGGGGGCGTTCGACTAGTTCTCACCGAAGCGATGGTGAGCAACGCTCAAACCTAAGGCTAGGGACAAGTAATGTATTAGTTAGTTGTAAGGTAAGTAAGAGAATACAGGAGCTTACTGACCTAGGGACAAGAGGTCGAAACTGAGGTCCCTAGGGCAGCAGAGGCCGGCTTATATACATGGGGAGATAAGGGCAGGCTGTGCGCGTTGGTCCGTGCGCAGCTGGTCCGTGCGCAGCATGCTGACGCGGCCCCGGGGGCCGGTGAGTCAGAGCAGCTGTGTCAGCGGAGCCCGAGCTGTGCCGCGCACTGCCGTCCTATCTAATCTGATCGTACAGTAGATATGATGTGTCCGTATCAGGCAAGTAGTACAGAGGTCGCGGGTTCGAGCCCGTGAAAAGGAAAAAATTAAAAAATGGCTGGATGCCGTACCAACTCGTGACATTACCCCCCCCTCAACGGCGCATGACCTCATGCGAGGCGCCCTTGCCCATCTCCCACCCGGAGCGGCAGCGTGCTTCAGTCAGCGGCGAGGGCATTGGCTGAAAGTTGAGACCACCAAAGGTAGTAGCGTTGAGTCGACGAGGGGCGTTTGGATTCTTCCGGTGGAAGTCGGCTATGAGGGCCGGCGCATTGGCAACGTTGCGCGCCGGTTCCCATGACGTATGCGAGTCGTCATAACCCTTCCACTTGACGAGGTACTGCAGCTGACGCCGGAAGATCCGCAAATCCTGGATCCGCTCAACCTCATACTCCTCATCGCCCTCGACCTCGATCGCAGGCGGCTCCTCCGGCTCCCGGCCCGGGATATCGCTACGCGTGTACTTGCTAAGCAAGGAGACATGGAACACCGGGTGTACCGGCACTGACTTCGGCAGGACTAATTCATAATCCAAATCTCCGGGCTTTCGCTGCACGGCATATGGTCCGAGGCGCTTGGGACTGAGCTTCTTGCTTGGCTGTTTCAGCTTAAGGTTCCGAGCATCAAGCCAGACCTTGTCCCCCGGCACGAAGACCGGTGCCTCTTGCACGTGCTTATCGTAGTACACCTTCATACGCTCGGCTGACAGCTCGAGCGCAGAGCGCGTATTGTCGCGGATCTCCTTCAGGATTTTGAGCCGATCCGCAGCAGCGGGCATCGTGGACATCGGATTGATCCGCACTTGGATCTCAGGATGGTACCCTTGATGCAGGTAGAAAGGGGAGTGCCCGGTCGCGGAGTGAACTCGGTTGTTCAGTGCGAATTCCGCGAGCGGCAACTGCTTTGCCCAATCATCCTGCCTATGGTTTGTGAAAGCACGCAGGTACTGTTCGATTTCCTGGTTCCAGCACTCCGTCTGGCCGTCCGTCTGAGGGTGGAACACTGTGGACAGCGCTGGCTCAATCCCTAGTCCCTTGTACACCGCATGGAGATATTTTGAAGCAAACTGGGGACCTCGGTCTGATATGACCTTGGCCGGGGCCCCATGATGCTTGAACACATCGCAGATGTACAGGTCTGCCGCACCTTCTGCCGTCAGGGTCTCATGACAGGCCGAGAAGTGGACCTGCTTGGTAAAGCGGTCAGCGGTGACCAGGATCGAGTCGAATCCATCAGACTTCGGCAGGCCGACGATCATATTGGTCGTGATGATCTGCCATGGGCGCTCGGGGATCTCGTTCGGCTTCAGCGGACCCTGGGGTTTGGCTGGGAATGTCTTGGTACGGTTGCACACGTCGCAGGTGCTTACGTACTCATTGACGAATTTGGACATCCCAGGCCACCAGTAATTCCGCGACACGAGCTCCAGGGTTTTGGCACGGCCGCCATGACCGGCAATCGGCGAGTCGTGGTGGATCTTGACGATATCCCGCCGGAGCTCCGCGTTCTTGGGGACGTACACGCACCCGCGAAACAGCAGAAGCCCTTGTTCGGCATTCCACTCCTCAAAGCCCCTTTGTAGCCACGGTGGCCCGAGATCCTGCACCTTTTCGAGTGCCTCGGCCACCTCCCGATCCTTCTCTGAACATTCCCTGATGCGCTTCAGAAGCGACTGATCGGCCGTCACCGAGGCATGACCGCGCCGGGCGGAGGCGATGCGGAAGCGCTCCGGCTTGAGAACCACCTGATCGGTGTTATCGTCCTCATCGCCGATCTGATGGTCTGATTGTCGCGACAGGGCATCAGCCTTTCCATTCGACGTTCCGGCCTTGTGTGTGATGCGGAAGTCGAAGCGGGCCAGGAACAGCGACCATCGCGCTTGACGACGCGTGAGGTGCTGGGACGTGCGCCAGTATTCGAGGTTCTTATGATCGGTTACAATCTCGAACTGATTGGGTAACCCCTCGAGATAGTGGCGCCAATCGTCTAGTGCCTCAATGATCGCGAGCATCTCCTTATCGTAGATCTCGTAGTTACGCTGGGCAGGGTCCATAGCGTGAGATCTGAAGGCGATAGGGTGCCATTTGCCGTCGTCCTGCTTCTGCATCAACACGCCACCAGTGGCGTAGCCTGAGGCATCAACCTCAATGCGCGTCTCCCGATTAGGATCGTACAGCGCTAGGACTGGAGTCGTCGCGAAGAGCCGCTTGAGCTCGTCAAAGGCGTGCTGCTCCTCTTCACCCCAATGCCACGGGTCGTTCCCTGTGAGCCGGTCGAGTGGTCGCGAGATCTTAGCGAAGTCTTTGATGAAGCGGCGGTAGAAGTTGGAAAACCCCCGGAACTTCTGAACGTCTTTCTTGTTCCAGGGTACCGGCCACTCATTGATTCCCTTCAGCTTCGCAGGATCCATTGCTACCTCATCGCCACCGAACACATAGCCGACGTAGTCGACCTTGGGGACGTCCCATTCGCACTTCTCAGGCTTCAGGAACAGATCGTTGTCCTGAAGGCGGCACAGAACCTCGCGTGTGACCTTCTCGTGCTCCTCCTTGCTGGTGGAGAAGATGAGTATATCATCCAGGTACACGAGGACCTTGCCACCGACGATGAGGTCATGGAAGATCTCGTTCATCATTGCCTGGAAAGTGGCGGGGGAGTTGGTGAGGCCGAAGAACATCACCAGGGGTTCGTACAGCCCCCGATTAGTCACAAAGGCCGCCTTCCATTCGTCACCGGCTTTGATCCGGACGTTGTTGTATCCCCATCGGCCATCGAACTTCGTGAAGAGCGTGGCACCGCGGAGCTTGTCTACCATTTCGGCAATCAGCGGCAAGGGGTAGCGATTTTTGACGGTGATCGCATTCAACCGGCGGTAGTCTTGTACGGGTCGAAGTGTCCCTTCCTTCTTTTTGATGAAGAAGAAGGGGGACGAGATAGGCGACTTCGATTCCCGTATGTAACCCTTCGCCAGCTGCTCCTTTAGGAACTTATCGAGTTCCTCCTGCTCGTTGTTCGATAATGGGTACACCTTCGAATGGAACGTTGAGTAGCCGGGTACGAGTTCAATCGCATGATCGTACGGCTTCCTTTCGGGTAGCCGTTCTGATGCTTCCTTGGAGAAGACATTCAGGAACTCATGGTACTGTTTAGGTACCGACTCCTCAGCAGTCTTAACGACCTTCTTCTTGATCTCCTCCTCAGCAAACAGCTGGGAGTACGTGTGCCCTGCTGCAACAAATAGCTGAGGGGCGCCGGGAAGCGTGACACCTTGCTCCCAGGCTTCGATCAAGTCGGCCTCTTCCCATTCTACTTCCACCGGATCTTCTTCGGATTCGAAGTCCGGGAGTACCTTACTCCGGCAAGCGCCTATAACCAACCGTTTGGACTTCGGCGATCGCCTGCGCGCCGTGGGCCTGACCCCCGTATCACGCGCAGTTGCCGCTTGCTCCATTCGGCCAGTCTTCCTGGCACTGCACGCTTCAGGGCATCGCGACAATTTGAGGGAGCCCTCCTCCCAATCTATCTCGGGGTTGTGCTCGCGTAGCCAATCCAACCCTACGATCACATCCTCTGGTCCAATGTCCGTGACCGTAAACACTGTCTTCTCGACGTGTTCTCCTATGTGCATCTGTAGCACTGCTACTTCCGAGATGCTTCCGTCTTTGTTTAGGGTGCCGTCGATATTGTACAGCGGAATCGGTTCTTTCAATTTCCGCGTTTGCACCTTATTTTCCTTAATGAATCGCTTGTTGATAAACTTCGTGGTGGCTCCGCTGTCCACCATAGCGATTATGTCCTTGTGCCGTCTTTTTCCTTGAAGTCGAACTGGGATGTGAAAGTGCTGGGACCCCTGGTCCAACTCATACACCATTGCAGTCGACAATACATCATACTTGTTACAGGATATATGCGGCCCGACGCGTGCGGCACGAAGCGCGGACCGGATCAAAAACCCTCTTCCTTCATTGCCCGATAATGCTCGAGCTCCTCGCGCATCGACTTCACCTGTGCCATTAAGTCCGCCAGCTCCAATTGCTCGGATTTCGCTGAAGCGGCACTTATACTTGCCGAGGGTGTTGTCGTGACGGGGGCGCTTGTCGCAGCCTGGGTGGAGCCCAAGGCAACCGTAGCCCGCGCGTCGGCGCGTTTTGTGTAAGGCTTGTCCTTACAATTGGGGCACTCGAATCGTCGGTACCCTTGCTTCCCACAGCCGAAGCATGTGCCAGGGAAGTTTCCTTTTCCGACGGCCGCATTGATGCTGGCCGAAGCTCCGTGTGACTGGGGTGCACCACCGCGTGCCCCGCCGCGTCCTCGGCCACGAGCCGAGAAGAAATTGTTCAACTCGGGCCGGCGGGCCCGGCTGATGTCGAGGATCTGTTCGACCTCCGTGGCGCGCTTGTCAGCGTCTTCCCACGTAGTGAACGTCTCGAGCTCAATTTTGCGGTAGACGCGGGAGGGGATGCCGCTCAAGTACTTGTCGCGTAGCTCTAGGTCGCCGTACCCGGAGCGGTCCGCCGGACCTTTGAACAGCGCGGAGAACTCCGCAGCAGTGCGTTTTTCGCGGACCGATTTGTCCGCGCAGAGTTTGGTCAGCTCTACCTGAGCCGCTGCCTCATCATCGAGGTTGCCGAAGCGGGCTTTGAAAGCCGCGGCAAAGGCCGCCTCATTCGCGAAGGGGGTCGTTACTCCCTGAGCACCGATTTGCACAGATGCGAGTTGGGCAAAGTATGGAGTGGCCCAGGTGCGGGCGTCACCGTCGAGCAGGCTTAGTGCAACCTGCACCTTGAGTTCAATGGTGGTCAACGACATGTTGACCAGCCAGTAGATGCGCAGTTGCGACAGAAACCTGGCGCACTCGATGATGGTCTTGCCATCGTATCGGAGGGGGAGGAGGAGTTTCAGGGTGTCCTTATCAGGGGGGGGCGCTGGTGAGGACATTACCGGCGACGAGGGGGACGGAGGACTGCCCGCGGGCGGAGACGGCTGTTGTGACTGTCCGCCGGGCGAACTTCGAGAGGAGCGCGTGCTTGAGCGGCCTCGCGGCGGCGACGGCGGTGGAGGCGATGGAGGAAGTCCGGTGGCGGGGTTACGTACGACAGGGACTGGAGTCGAGGAGGGGACTGCGGACGACGAGCTGGCCCAAGAATACGACGGAGTGTCGCGGGGCTCGGCCTTGGGAGGTCTTTCCAGCCGCGGCCCCAAGGAGGACTGGGGGATCGCTTGAGGGGTCGCTGAAGGCTGTGCGACTGCCTCAGTTCCTTGAGGGAGATGGGGATCTCCTCGCGCTTGACCTGTACTGGCGACAGGTTGGGGGATGCGGGTGCCTGGGGAGGCAGGTTGGGAAGGGACGGGAGTGACGTGGCGAGATGTGGATCTCGAGGTGCCAGCGTATCGAAGTGCCGGGCCGCGGGGATGTTGGACTCGTCGGATTGGCACGTAGCGTCCTTCGTCGGTAGTGATGGACCGCGGAGTACGATTAGGGCACGGTTGTCGATCACAAATGAAGAAGGGAGCTCGATTCCCGTTGCTTTCGGGGTCGTCGCGGGAGACGTCGACTTGCTCCTGGGTGTCGAAGGCGTGCTCGATTCGAGAGCAGTCGAAGAATTCGTCAGCCACGGTGATGGGGGAAGGAAGGGGAGGTGCGCGTGCTACGAAAGGCCGTGCTAGACTAGCTTACACCTACGGCGCCCGAGGTAACACCAGGGTTCGCAATTCACGTGGGGCCCAGTACTGCTTTTGGCTAGTATGCAGCAGGAACCTAGTCCACGCGTCCGTGAGGACAAGTACCGCCCACTGAAGTGCAGGTACTGAAAAGTTCGTTCCCTTAGTGGCGGCGATGTATAGTATGCTTATCTACGTATCGTAGAGTATAGTAAGGGTGCGCACCACCCAACCTATAGGAAGTGAATGTGAGTTGTGGGAGTCCCGCTGGAACACCGGCAGCTATGGGGAGTTTCGACCTAATGTCGCGACTTGAGGTCAAGCGACAGGGGAAAACCTAGAAAGCTGGGGGCGTTCGACTAGTTCTCACCGAAGCGATGGTGAGCAACGCTCAAACCTAAGGCTAGGGACAAGTAATGTATTAGTTAGTTGTAAGGTAAGTAAGAGAATACAGGAGCTTACTGACCTAGGGACAAGAGGTCGAAACTGAGGTCCCTAGGGCAGCAGAGGCCGGCTTATATACATGGGGAGATAAGGGCAGGCTGTGCGCGTTGGTCCGTGCGCAGCTGGTCCGTGCGCAGCATGCTGACGCGGCCCCGGGGGCCGGTGAGTCAGAGAGGCTATGTCAGCGGAGCCCGAGCTGTGCCGCGCACTGCCGTCCTATCTAATCTGATCGTACAGTAGATATGATGTGTCCGTATCAGGCAAGTAGTACAGAGGTCGCGGGTTCGAGCCCGTGAAAAGGAAAAATTAAAAAACGGCTGGATGCCGTACCAACTCGTGACACTGGCACTGCACGTTTCAGGGCATCGCGACAATTTGAGGGAGCCTTTCTCCCAATCGATTTCAGGGTTGTGCTCACACAGCCAATCCAACCCAACGATTACGTCTTCTGGACCGATGTTCGTGACCATAAACACTGTCTTCTTGACGTGTTCTCCTATCTGCATCTGTAGCACGGCTACCTCCGAGATGCTTCCGTCTTTATTGAGTGTTCCATCAATATTGTAAAGCGGAATTGTCTCTTTCAATTTCCGCGTTCGTACTCGATTCTCCGTGATGAAACGCTTGTTGATGAACTTCGTAGTGGCTCCGCTGTCCACCATTGCAACTATATCTTTGCGCCGTCTTTCTCCTTTGAGGCGCACCGGGATGTGGAAATGCTGGGACCCGTGGTCCAATTCATACACATTTGCGGTCGCCAATACATTGTACAGATTATTATTACGCGGCCCGATGCATGCGGCACGAAGCGCGGACCGGATCAAAAAGACTCCTCCTTCATCGCTCGATAGTGCTCGAGCTCCTCGTGCATTGACTTCATCTGTGCTATCAAGTCTGCCAGCTTGGAACTTTCCGATTTCGCTGAAGCGGCACTTATACTTGCCAAGGATGAAGCGACGGGGGCACTTGTCGCCGCCTCGGTAGAGCCCGAGGCAACCGTAGCCCGCGCATCGGCGCGTTTTGTGTAAGGCTTGTCCTTACAATTGGGGCACTCGAAGCGTCGGTACCCTTGCTTCCCACAGCCAAAGCAAGTGCCGGGGAAGTCTCCTTTTCCGACGGCCACATTGATGCTGGCCGAAGCTCCATGCAACGAGGGTGCACCACCACGTGCCCCGCCGCGACCTCGACCCCGGGCCGAGAAGAAGTTGTTTAGCTCGGGCCGACGGGCCTGGCTGATGTCGAGGATCTGCTCGACCTCGGTGGCGCGCTTCTCAGTGGCTTTCCACGTGGTGAAGGTCTCGAGCTCGATCTTGTGGTATACGCGGGAGGGGATGCCGCCCAGGTACTTGTCGCGTAGTTCCAGGTCCCCATACCCGGAACGGTCCGCTGGACCCTTGAACAACGCAGAGAACTCCGCAGCAGTGCGTTTTTCGCGGACCGACTTGTCCGCGCAGAGCTTTGCCAGCTCTACTTGTGCTGCTGCCTCGTCGTCGAGATTTCCGAAGCGGGCCTTAAAGGCAGCGGTGAAGGGCGCTTTGTTCCTGAAGGGGGTTGTAACCCCTTGCACACCCATCTGCACCGACGCGAGTTGGGCGAAGTAAGGTGTGGCCCAGGCGCGGGCATCTCCATCGAGCAGGCTGAGTGCGACCTGGACCTTAAGCTCGATGGTGGTCAACGACGTGTTGACCAGCCAGTAGATGCGCAGCTGCGACAGGAACCGGTTGCACTCGATAACGGTTTTGCCATCGTATCGGAGTGGGAGGAGGAGCTTCAACGTCTCCTTGTCGGGGACGGCTGCGGGGGATGACATTATCGGCGTTGGGGGGGACGGAGGACGTTGCGGGGGCGGAGGCGGCTGTGGTGGCCTTCCGCCGATCGAACTTCGAGAGGAGCGAGTGCTCGAGCGGCCTCTCGGCGGAGTCGGCGGTGAAGGCGCCGGAGAAAGTTCGGTGGGGGGGTCACGTACGTCAGGGACTGCTGACGCGGGGGCGAGCGCTGTCGGCGAGGCGGGCCGAGCAGGATCCACGGACTCGGACTCCGAGACTCCTTCTTCACTCACACTCTCCTCAGGCTCAGGCTCTGGCGCAGGGTCTGGAGGGAGATCTCCTCGCGCTTGACCTGGATCAGCGACGACAGTTTGAGGGAGACGGGAGCTGGGGGAGACAGGGCGAGAATGCCGCGAGGCAGATCGAGACGCGAGGGTGCTGCGGGGACCGAGCAGATGTTGGGCCCTTCTGATCGCCTTGTAGCGCAGGTAGTCTTCCGCGATCGATCGGGGTGTCCGGTTTGGGCACGGCTGCTGCTCGCAACGGTAGAGGGCAGGCTCAGGGCCGTCTGGGAGATAGACGTCAATGAGGTCCTGAGAGTCGAATGCATGGACTTGACCTTGGCAGGCAGTCACGTTGGGTGGGGGGAGGACAGGGAGGTGTGCGTACTAAAAATGGCCGTACTACACTAGCCTATGCTACGGCGCCCGAGAAGACCCTGAGGTTCACAGTTCACGTAGGGCCCAATACTGCTTTTGACTATTATGCAGCAGGAACCAAGGCTACGCGTCCGTGAGGACAAGTACCGCTCACTGAAGTGCCGGTGTTGAAGAGTTCGTTCCTCGAGGGGTGGCGATGTATAGTAGGCTATCTACGTATCGTAAGGTACCGTAAGGGTGTGCATCACCCGACCTATAGGAAGTAAGTGTGTAGGTTTCTGGAACATCGGCAGCATTGGGGAGTTTCGACCTAATGTCGCGACTTGAGGTTAAGCGACTGGAGAAAACTTAAAGGCTGGGGGCGTCCGACTGATTCTTACCAAAGCGATGGTGAGCAACGCTCAAACCTAAGGCTAGGGACAAGAAATGTATTAGTTAGTAAAGGTAAGTAAAGGATACAAAGGAGCTTACTGACCTAGGAACAAGAGGTCAAAACTGAGGTCCCTAGGGTAGCAGAGGCCGGCTTATATACAGGGGAAGATAAGGGCAGGCTGTGTGCACTGGTCCGTGCACAGCTGGTCTGTGCACAGCTGGTCTGTGCGCAGCTGGTCTGTGCGCAGCATGCTGACATGGCCCCGGGGGCCGGTGAGCCAGAGCGGCTGTGTCAGCAGAGCCCAAGCTGTGCCACGCACTGCCGTCCTATCTAATCTGATCGTACAGTAGATAACGACTTGTCCGTTCAAGCGTATAGTACAGAGGTCACGGGTTCGAGCCCACAAAAAGGAAAAATTAAAAAACGGCTAGATGCCGTACCAACTTGTGACACACGGAGATTCAAGTACCGCTTGGTCTCGGTAAGATCAAGAAGGCAATGCTGATGGAGGACGGAATTTTTGTTCAGGTGCGCTGTATATCAATACGCATTATATGCATTGTACTAATGCCGGTCTCTGACCAGAGTGAGCACAGTCAGCTCACCAACATATTTCATGCCTTCAGCATCACTTCGATGTAGTATATATCATGGATGTGCGGTATGGACTTCCATTGCTTTCATAGTTTCTTATCGCATGAACAATCCTTTCACATTCCTTACCATGACATGTTGGTTTTTCGTACTCATTGCAAATGTTGTCTATAGCATGCACCATGAATTATTTTAGTTTGATATCTCGGCAGAATGACTTCACATGCCATGTCATTCTAAGTTTGAGCTTACTGTGACTATACAACCTACTACAATGCATCATGTATTTGCCCCGCCTGTCAGACTCTTTAGGCGCCGGAAGGTCTGCCTTAGCCCACACATGTCCTTGTTCGACCTCTCTTTCTTCTGTACCACCCAGCTTCTCGTAGCTTATTCTCACATCTTCTCTACTCACATTAATGCAAAACCAATCAGAACTCTTCCCTTTGCTCAATTCCATTCCTGTCTGACCAGCATACTAGGTGTATGCAGCTAGAAGTTACTACTGCAGCGAACACACATAAATGTGGTATACAATCTTCCTGAAGGTTTCATGACCACAACTGAACAATGATCGTACAATTTGAAATAGTAGGAAGCAAATGTCTTTTTCTAGGAGGCTTTTGCGAGCACCTATACAGCCGCTTGTATGAGTGGACATACATTATCAGTCAGCAAGACCTTACCTTATGAAACAAAACTCCAAGCTCAATACCTGACCACAATTAATAATTAAGCAGACTGGAAAGCATTATAACTCATTCTTCATTTCCCATCACTACTCACTACTCACCTGACTATATCGTGCTCGTCTCTGACAAGTGTGATCTGCAATCCGCAGGCTTGGATACCGAGCTGCTGTATAGGCTTAAAACAGACAATTGACCAAGACATGTGGGTACCCGTATATCTGAAGTTTGACGGCATCCCGATTTCTGTGAGGAGCTAAGAGCTCCTACATACTGCATCATACAAGTAGCGCCCTGACTGCATAGCAGATGCTGCCCAACAAGACATGAGCATATTCACAGTTAAGACAACACCATCTAAGCATCCTGCAGTGCACTCATCAATTAAGAGACTGCCTGTGTTCAGTGTGGCCTCTGCCTGCCCATGCATGGTGCGCAGCAAAATGCCAATCACTAAAGATGGGACAACTCCCTCGGCAAAGCACCAGTAGCTACACTGATGGCGAGTGATTATGACGGTGTGTATGTGAGCAACACCCCTTGCCAATGTGATAACAAGCACCTGCTGTATCAGCCAGCACACGATAGTTGCACATGCATACACAGCCAGGTATCCCAGATGAAAAGCAGGAAGCCCCAAGATGCGAGACTGTCATGTCAAGGAGACAAGTTGCAATGGCGTGCAGTGTCCTGCTAGTGGTGATAGTGGAGCAAACATGCTTATTGGTGAAGTATACGACACTAGAATGTGCAGGTGAGCCGCAGAGCTCGGCGCGAGCATAGGACATATGGGATATGTGTTGGGAATCTCACTCATACTGAAACAGTCATGCAATGCATCAGCAGCGAGGAGGACGGCGACGGGGGAGCGAGTTGAAATACAGACTATTCTCCAGTTTTCTTATTTCCTCGTCCATTTCTGTTTTGGTTTTGGTTCGCTTTCCATCACTCATAGTGCACAAAGACTCACAGTATGTCAGCTATCAAATCCAAGCTATGGCAGCGGCATCTCATAGTCTGTCTTAGCCTACCGCAAACTGGGATAACTTTCGAATTTCTCCCTGTACTATTATTGCTCCCATTACAGGTGATCAGCTGCCTATTCAAATCGGTAAATACGGACCATACAACACGGACTCACATTGAAGGTCTGTTTGATGTCCACAAATTTGTCATTCTTAAGCTCTGTTGTAGTGCATAGCAAGATCAATTGTCACAGTTTCCCTAATTTTACCTAATTTTTCCGCTATTTCTGCGGACATATCAAAGGGTATAGGGACTTATCCATACTTATCCATCCGCATATGGGTACAACTGCATATCTAAGGGGTTATCCGCTTAAATAAGCGACACATGATCTTGTTCTGGACACATCAGGCTGGACTCTGATGCCGGACCTTTTCTAGATAGAAACCAGGCTCCTTCTGGACCATGACATCATTCTGACATCATAGGTAGGAGCTAGGCTCAGGCACTAGGCCATAGGCCGGTCAATTCTGGACCCTAGGCCCAGGGCAGGGCAGGGCCAGACTATAACATCATATATGACATCATAGAGCACATGATACTTAGTAATCCTTACCCAGCTAGGTACCAGGGGTCCATTACCGGTCCCTGGGGGATTTTCCCTCATGTATATAAGGCAGCATCCTGGGGCACCCTGTTCCCCAGTT